>NC_041401.2:159776732-159914232 GCF_900747795.2 Erpetoichthys calabaricus | reverse complement strand
CATGTAAAGGCTTGGTCACATTACATGACTCTTCTACCAGTTTTTCAGTTGCAGACTTCACTTAGTGAATCACAGGCAATCACAATGCTTCCCTGTACATTTCAGTTGTGTAGTCTGGCATACCCAGCGACATGATCCAGCCAGTTTGCAATTTCACTTGCATTGATTAAACAGGTTTGATTTTTGCCTTTAGTAGGGGTTTGCTCTGTGTGTGCAAGAGTTGACAGCTAATGGCAATGCTGTATGAATGCATTCCAGGTACAGCGAGTTTAATCACAATCTCTGCCCTTTATTTTTTTTTCTTTTTTAATTCTGTCGTGGTATGTAAAATGAGGTATCTGACAGATATAATGCAATTATTATTCTATGCAATCCTGCGATCTGTGCATTGCAGTTCCAACAGAGAGCTCTTTAGTTCTCAACTTGCACACAGAATCTACCCCTGTATCTTAAGGCAACATCACAGACTGATTGGATTGAGGCACTGGGAATGTCAGACTACACAACTGTCTATCACAGGGTGAAGTCTGACAGAAAATTGATGGAACTCATGTACAGGGCCCTAATTTGTTGTGGAATGAGATTCCTAGTTGTGCAATCTGATATACGCAGGAGACAAGATCAGCAACGGCATTTGTCAAGTTTAACATTCCCTCCAACCAGAAATTGTGTAATATATCACTGATTTTAAGGTTAGCTCTGAAGTGGTCCTGCATGCCAGTGTGTGTATACTCGTTGACACACTAGTGATCCAAGCAAGGACAGTACCCATTGCTGCTAGGATCAACACCTTGTTCTTTGATTTTTCTAGTACCTTCAGCACCGTCCAGCCCCTCCTACTGAGGGCCAAGCTGTACAGGATTGGAGTGGACTTACAACTGGTGAACTGAATTACAGATTATCTCACTGGCAGACCTCAGACTGGGGAACCGCACCTCACAGACTATAATTATAATTAGTCGCATGGGAGCTCAACAGGTGACTGTTCTTTCTCTTTGCCTATTCACCCTGTACACATTGGACTTTAGCTACAATTCAAGGACATGCCACATGCAGAAGTTCTCAGATGACACTGCAGTTATGGGGTGTGTCGGGGGTAGAGAGGAGGAGGAGGAGTACAAGGGTTTGGTGAATGACGTTGTAGGATGGTGTCATTCAAACCAGCTGCTGCTGAACACTTAAAACCAAGGAGATTGTTGTGGACTACCATAGGTCTAGACCACCACCGAGACCTGTCTCCATTGAAAAAGCTAATGTGGAGTGTGTCAAAACCTATAAATACCTTGGAGTGCAAATCGATGACAGGCTGGACTGGTCAAAGAACACAAAGGCTCTGTTCAGGAAGGGACAAAGTCAGCTCTATTTTCGGAGGAAGCTGTGCTCCTTTAACATACAGTATGTAAGAAACTCCTGCAGATGTTTTATCAGTCGGCAGTTGTCAGTACTCTCTTCTATGCTGTGATATGCTGGGTCTGTTTGAAGAAGTGATGCTGATCGTATTGACAAGCTGATTAGGTGAGCAGGAGCTGTGGATTATGGACAATGACTATCACCCACTATACACCACCATAATTAAGTAGAGCAGTCTGTTTAGTGGTAGGCTGCTAGCACAGATCTGCAATACAGACAGACAGAAAATATCTTTTGTTCCCAGAGCCAACAGAATCTTTAAATCTTTCCAAAATGGACAGAGGGTGGTTGATTTCAGGGGCCTAATCATTCTTCTCTGCTCATAAGCTATATTAGCTATGCACTACATCAGATATCTCACTACTGTATAACCTTTTTTCATAATGTGTCACTTTAAACATGTTATAAGCATAAGCATGCCACTTTATTTTTAATATTAAGTCTCCTTAGTATCTGCCACTTTATTGTTATATGCCACCTGTCACTTTAGTAGGAATGTTATTTGCATAATTCTCATTGCACTGGCATTATTGTATGCACCATCTACATTACTGGTATTGGACTGTAAGATTACAACCCCAGTGTACTTACTTAATGTTATTTGTATAGTGTGTACTTAAATATTTGTATCTAACAGTATAATCCTTGGCTACTGTTACATTTCCATCTGGATCAATAAAATATCTAAGTATCTATCTATGTCAGAAGAGGTTGTGTAGCCAGTAATGTCCAATTGGAACCTGGAAAGAATTCTGACTTTGAAAGGTAGCTAGCAAAATAATAATAGAGGCTGATAATGTTACTCGAGAGAAAACTCCACACCAAAAATGCTAAAAAATAATGTAAGCAAGATATAAAAAAAGTGGGGCTTAACATAAGATTTGCTACAAAATTCATTTGCACTACAAGAGAAAATAAAATTATTTGAGAGTGAAAGGGCAATTTGTCCAAGCACTGAAGTTCATGCCAAATGTAATGTGTAATTTGTAGAAAAGTGTACATTTTACCTGTATTTCATTCATATGGAAAAATTCTAGTATGTGTACCTCTTCCAGTGCATCTGTACTTTTCTTTGTAGTTAAAACTAGACCCTGTCATGAGTCTAGGTATTGTATGTGTTTTGGATGTGCTTGGACTTTTAGCACAGGTTGCCAATTAGACTGCACATGACAGTCCTACCAAAGTATGATGCTGCCAGTCTCAAGCTTTACGTGTCAGTACTCAACTCACCCAATTATTGTAAACATGTCAAGATGCTACCTTCTGGATTAAACGATGCAGCTCAAGTTCTCCAGTTACAGTATTTCATAATTGTTAAGACACATTTCCTGAAACTTTCCTCAGAACTCTAAACACAAAACCAGATCATCACACCACATTCACAAAATCTGACTACTCTAGCATAGTGAAACAATGCACTCAAAACCATTTTAAATTAGTAACCCAAGGCCAGTCAATATATAAATACTACTGGTCATCACATACTACATCAATAAACTGAAAATAATGCCAGTCAAAAGTGTTCATGGCATTACAGAAAAGTGTTTTATTGTGGATATGGCCATTAGCACATTGAGTTACAGAATAGGAAACCAACTGCCACAAAAGACTACCATAAAGAAAAACGAATTGTTCAGCAATTATGTTTATTTACAACTCGAAAAATAACTGTCTTAGCAATACACAGTCATGTGAAAAAGTAAGCACAGCCAATTAAATGTTTTTTTTTCTTTTTTAACATATATGGGAATATCAAGATTTAATCTTAATTTAAAAAGTATCTATAGATGTAAGTGATATAACAAACACCATGCCATATTAACAGTTTGTTGTCCATCCATCCATCCATCCATCCATCCATCCATCCATCCATTATCCAACCCGCTATATCCTAACTACAGGGTCACGGGGGTCTGCTGGAGCCAATCCCAGCCAACACAGGGCACAAGGCAGGAAACAAACCCTGGGCAGGGCAACCACCCACCACAGGGCATACACACACTAGGGACAATTTAGGATCACCAATGCACCTAACCTGCATGTCTTTGGACTGCGGGAGGAAACCGGAGCACCCGGAGGAAACCCACGCAGACACGGGGAGAACATGCAAATTCCAAGCAGAGAGGACCCGGGAAGCAAACCCAGGTCTCCTTACTGCGAGGCAGCAGCTTTACAACAGTGCCATCGTGCTGAGTTTGTAGTCCAATATATAATAATTCTTTTCATTTATATATATATATAATTTACATAAACAAATGCAAATTTCACATACATGTGTAAAAAGTAAGTGTATCTTGATATGTTTATCACTACCTCAAATACCTAAAATTAGAATCAGGTGCATTAGATCAAGTTCAAATGACTAGAACATCATGAGAGAGAATCTTGACGTAATCAATCTTATTTAAACCTCAGACACTTTGTTTGATTTGCTGTTCTTGTAGTGTGTATTGTCACCATGCCTAGATTGAAAGAACTTGCTAAGACCTTCGGAGAAAAGGTTATAGATGTCCATGAGTCTGAAAAGTGATTTAAAAAGATCTCAGAATAACTGAAAATCAACCATTTTACTGTCTGGAAGATCATCTACAAGTATAGAAGATGCAAACAACTGTGACCTTGTCCACGCCAGGCCATCCCAGCAAGTTCAGCTCAAGAGCAGAACACAATATGCTGTAAACAAGTGTCTAAGAACCCCAGAATTTCATTACAGGATCCATGGGTAGCTCTTGTCACTGTTGATGTCAAAATGCATTAGTCTACAGTTAGAAAGTGGCTGCACAATTTAGATCTACATGGTTAGCGGGCCAGGAGAAAACATTTGCTGTCCAGTAAGAAAATCATGTCTACGGTTCTGCAAAAGAAAAACTTCCTAATGTTTGTGCAAAATTTCCCCTTAACTTGTTTCCAACTGTATCCGTGTTCTGAACACTGTCTGGATGTTGATAGTAACAAGTCCACTGCAACTCTTAAATCCTTTTTATAAGCAGTACTTTCAATTGTAAGAACTCCTATTACGTATTCTAATTTAACATTTTATTTCCTACATTTAATAATGTACATTTATTTATATTAAATTTCACCTGACACAAATCTGCTCGAGCCTATATGCTGTCCATGCTCCCCTGGAATGACTCACAGATTCAAGTTTATCTGCCAGTCCACCTAGCTTGGTATCATCTGCAAATTTAGTCAGTTTGTTGTTTCTATCCCTATCTAGTTCACTTATGCAGTATATATTAAAAATGGCATAGGACGTGGCATTTACTGATGAGGGACCTCATTCTTAACATCAAACAAAACTTGATAAAGTTTCTGGCACCATCGCCGTCTTCTTCCTTTGTTTTAGCCAATTCTGCACATATCTACACACTACATATTGAACTCCTAGTTCGTTTAGTCTGATGTCCATCCTCTCATATGGAGCCTTATCAAATGTTTTCTGAAAGTCAAAAGTGTACCAAAGAGTTGCCAATGTGTTTCACGCTGTGGTCTGCTGAGATGCGACTTGAGTTCAAAAGCTGCACAATGCCTGAACAACCTCATCGGGAAAGCCTGCCTCATCACTGGAACCTGTTTTAGAAAAGATAATGGTGGCACAATTCTCATGAAAAAATCCAATCCAGGACTTGATTTTTGGAGCATCTTTTACTCACAAGCTCATTTTTCCATAATGTGTCAAGAAGCACCTCTGGGGATCTTTTCTGCCCACTGTTATCAGGCAATTCAATGCTTCTTCCTTACATCCCAAGCTATATGATTATACCCAAAGTTAATTTTGCTATTTCTGCACAATACAAACAAAGATCATAAAAAACAAAGGTTTTATGTATGTACTTACTGGGAAAAAGTAAAGTGTCCGAAAAAAACACCAAATTAGTCTAGTGTGAGGTAAGCATCATTGTGACAGACAAACATACCAGGCAGGTTTATCCCCCTGCATTGCGTCTCTAGCTGCTTTGACGGGCTTAGTCTTCCAAGATCCTGCAATAAACAAGGTCGACTTTTTTTGTTCAAATATTGGACTGCCCATGTTTGTTGAGGAAATGTTCTACATCTAATGAGAAGTGGACATGCAGAAATTAAGCGCAGAATTACTTGATACGTAGGCTATAGCTTTTCATATGCAAGTCAATTCAATGCAATGGTGATTCATAACAGAAAACGTGCGTTTTGTGCATAAAAGTCATGTAGACACACGTATTAGCCCAGGCACGATTATTACTAATAAAAGCGGCCATGAAAACATCACGAGTTCATTAAAAAAATCCTTAGTTAGATTACAGAAACACTGCTAGTAGTCGTACTGGCATCTCTACAGCAATCGTTACTTATAACCTAACGAATCATTGGTTAACAGACTTATACATTTTATGTTTCACACAAATACATACGCTAAAACGTCCAGACTGCCCTACTTTGTTTGCGACTTAGATGCAATACTCCTGTCTCATTGGTGGACAGGTACACCTCATTATTTCTTGACAGAAACGTGTTATTCGTTAGTTTGCTGTGATTTTAATGGCACGGTGATAGTAAAAAAAATATGGGTAAGTACGTCATTTCACATGTAATAATTAAAAATTTTAAATGCTACCCTCCTTCACTCTCCGCAGCGTTACCCACATGCCAGCAGCAACTCCCACTCCTAGCTCAACCTACTATGATTTTGCCTTGGCCCCTCCCTTGGTTCGTTTCCATTGGCTCGACTACTGACACAACCAATAGGACTTGGAGGAGGTGGAAAGCCGGTCTCAAGCTGGTTAGGTTGCCCATCGCCGTGGTAGCAGGTACTCACGTGAAGCGTATACCCGCTACGTGTGCAGTACACGATCTGTCTATTCTAGTCCCCATAGCTTGTTATATTGCTTCGTGCTGGCGTCCACTGCTCATGGAGAATATCAAGGAAGGCTGGTTTAGGGAGACGTGCGCACTGTGGCCCGGTCAGGCGCTCAGCCTTCAGGTCGAATCGGTGCTTTACCATCAGAGATCAAAATTTCAGGATGTCATGGTCTTCAAAAGGTATGCAGATCTATTCCAGTTTGTCTTCAGTGGTTGATAATGAAGGATATGGTCATGGCTGGATGTCGAAAGGGAGGGGATGCTGGGTTCCGAAGAGCGCGAGCATTACCCGCGCACGTGTGTTTGGAGCCACCGCTTCATGTTGCGCGTTTATGTGACGTGTTCGCTTCGCTTGTCTACGTTAACGCCGGACGCCTTCTGTAGTCCAACGTTTTTAGCCTATACTGTAATTGTTTTCCGGCGATATAACATTTATGTGCACATCGTAGTTTGGAACTCCCTTTTTAAACGTGTGCCAAAATTGGTCGAGCGTTGCGGTTTTCAGTCCGCGTTCTCGAATGTGGCAGCTAGTTTTCGTGCTGAATCAGTTTTTCAATCAGAATCAATTTGTCTGTGTTTTTCAGAATTTAACGGAAGATAGTGGATTGGATTAAATGAGTATTACTTAAGTTATTCTGTTTTAACTTGTTTTAAACTATTCATTTTTATTAACACATTTTCGCAGAGTTGCTTCCCGGGCAGTGCTGCTTCTAACAACTCCTTAAAATAATTTAGTTGGTGAAATAAACTATGCACTAAAAGGCAAAAAACTAAACTCTTTATACTTATAACTGTCTATCAAAATACTATTTGAGATTCGGTTGGAAATGTGTGTTTCGTACAGTATACAGTAAGCAGAAACAGACCCGATACATATTGTGACAGAGGAATTCGTAATTTGGTTGAAATAAAAAGCAGAAACTACAGTAACCACCCCCAACTACAGGGCTCTGAAACGTTGATCTAGTTTACAGTGTATTGTAAGGTCATTTTGGTTACATTTCATTGTACGTTAGTCAGTCTGTACTTTATATTGCGCCATTAACCGCATGCACGGTGGCTTTACTGAGCAAAAACTTACACTGACACTTGAAAAACTGCAACATGCAATAAACAGGAGAAAGGTTGGCCGTGCTGTACGGCTGATTGCTGCGCAGGCTAAAATACAGAAACCCCGTTCATGGTGGGATGGATTGTATGGCTTCTAAGCCCAGTTCGTTTTTTTTCAAATGATAGGCTCCTGATGAATCTGGTACGTTAAGTTGGTCATTAGTTATTGTCCCTTGGTTTATACCCGGGACGTCAAATTCTGACCTAAGGTGCTCTAGTGATTTTAAGTTGTTCCCTCCTGTCAAGTTTATTATCTAGAAGCCAGTCTTTGCTGATAACAGAACTTAGATCTATCACTTTTATTCTGCCATGTCAAGTCATTCTTGTAGTGTAGATTTTTTTTGTGTAAAAGAATATCATCCAAGTGATTTGTGGATTACAGCACATTAGTATTGTAGTTCTGTTTTTCTCTTTCATTACTTTCCAGATATTTTATTAAAACCAGTGCTTCATGATAAACATACATACATTAGCACACAGAAATGTTAATGAAATGTTATAGATGGTGAAGTTCTGGTTTCTTTACCATTTTCATCTCAGTGAGTGTGCCCACTTGCACACACAAAACCGGGACACGGAAAGTAACCACCTGGTTATGTTCAAAACCTGCTTTCTTTAAAAAAAATTAAAAAATAAGCTCTGTTTACATGTGCAAGTCTATATATGGAGTTCTCTTTTGGCAAATGCTCTGATGTCATAAAGATGTGTTAAGAAACTAATCATCTGTGAGATTAGTGAATCTGAAAACAAGCATAAAACAAGCCTGGGCATAAAAAAAAGCCTCAAACGTGTTCAAAGTAACTTAGTTATATTGCTCATTACTTATAAAAAAAAAAATGTAACTTAATATGTTATAGTTAATTATATAATGTAATGCATTACAACTGGGTGTTACTTTTGCGGGGTTTTTATTGTCTGAAAAACTGACCGTTTGACTGGCCTGCATTTGTTATTAAATCCTAAGCTTAATTCTTCCGTGTTTTATAAATATGTTTAGTCCTTCATGTGCTGTAAAGTAAATCAAGTTCTACCCTTTTTTACATCCCTGATCTACCAGTTGCTGCTGGGAGCATGTGCGAAGTTAACATAGTGCTTTGGACCTGCACAGATTGCGAAATCCTTAACTGTAACCTGGTTAAGGGTTTACATGGCCACATAACTGAGTTAGTCGCAGAGAAGCTTATATGTATTAACCTGCTTTCTCAGACACCAATATCCCGGTTTCACCAACAGAAATAAGGGCTTACGTAGCATTTTAGAAACTGGGTTTCTGTGAATAATCAAGGTTTTAAAGCAAACGTAAACACACTCACTTAACTGACAGATGGTTAAGAAAACACTAACAATGAATAGAACAGTTGGCTATGAATTTACAAACCGCATTGAAACAGAACCAGCAACCACTGGTACACTTCAGGACCTAAACTTGACACTCAGTAGTATTTATAAAAGAAAGCCTTGCTCTGATGCTGCATTTTAATCTGACAGTGTCTGGAGAAGCAATTGGGTGTAATCTGCATTTGGGCAGATTAGAAAGCTAATAGGACATTAGGTTGTGTAGTCCAATGTGTTGAGTGCAAGTCAAGGGAGGTTATGATTAAGCTATATAATGCACTTTTGAAGCCTCTTCTGGAATGCTATGTGCACTTTTGCTGTTTTGCTAGAGAAAGTCCAGAGAAGAGCGACTAACTTGATTCCAGGTGTGAGGAAAGATAAAAGGAGTTGAACCTTTTCCATTTAAACAAATGGAGATTAAAAGGTAATTTGCTTGAGGTGTTAGCTAGCATCCATTGTACGTACTCTAAATTTCTGTTACTTTAAAATGACACCTTTAACAAAGAAAATTGGTACTTGGAAACTTAAGGATAAGTTCCTCTGTTTTTTTTCCTCCACATAGAAATTTTGGCACATGGAGTAAATTACCAGGTGTCTACCATGGTGTGGTAGACATATTTTAAGGACCTTCAAAACTATGCTTGATTTTATTTTGTAGATTAGATCCTGATTGAAGGGCTTGTAAATTTGGCCGTGAATGTACATTAGAGTCAAGCACTGAACCACGAACTACAAGTTTGTAAAGGAGCAACTTTTGTGCCAGCAGATCTAAAGGTGCTGATGGCAGTACATGAAGATTATCAGCATATCTGACAAAAGAATATCACTAACAGAGTGAATGTGTTAATCAGTGAAATCCATGTGAACTTTGTGTGGTAAATTGTTGCATTATGCAAAATGTACCCTTGACAATATTGCTGAAACAGTATACCCTTAAGTATGCATTGTATTCTGTTTTTGCAATATCAATGATGCAAAAAAGTTTAAGAATCATGACATTGTGTTCAACATAAATTTTTGTGAGAGATGTCAAACATTCTTCAGCCTGCACTGAACCTTTTGGTAATTGCATACCAAAAGAAAGCAAATGCTAAATACTTTCATGCACAAATCTGCAACAGAAGTCTCACTGTACCAATTCTTTAAAAGCTAACTTACCCTGTTCAAATCCAAGATCCCATATATTTGGCCTTAACATTTGTATAGTAATTATTTGTATGGTATCTCATAATTTTTTTAAGAATGGATAAGAGGACTTTGATATTTGTTCTGAATATTTGATCAATATATTTGCACTTCATTTGTAAAAGCCATTAGCCAAATAAACTACAATACAATAGAGAAGTATATTTTGCCTTGGTCAATTAAATAACCCCATATTGAAACTGTGTTAAGAAGCATATTAGGCATAGGCCTCCACTGAAGAAGAAAGTCCTCAGAGGCATTTCTTTAAAAGGCAAGGGACTCCAAGTAAGTGGGCCACATGTTCCACCAGCAAGTATATTATCAGTTATTGCTCAAAATTGTTGTTTAAATTTAATTGTCCTACTTGTGACTGTTTGGGATTCCTTTTTGATGATAGTTATTTATTCCTGTCTCGGGACATTATCAGTACACTTTTGTGACTGTTTTGCTGATATGTGTGTCATCTCTAATGCTTTTTACCAAAAGGAAAAAAATGATTTGCATTAATGTTAGCTAAAATCCACAATGTGTGACACTAAAAATCATGTTTCTAGAAGGTTGTTCAGCTATATTAAAGACTGATGTAAAAAGCTAATATTCATGCAGACACTTCTGGGCATGCCAGAATGTCTGATTGGGTTCTGATTACATTTTTCTGGGCAGAATGTGGTAAAGAAGTGGTACTTCTATGTTGATTATTTGATCAAGAATGATTGTTGAACATTTTGTCAGCTTTTATTGTTTCTTCAATAGTACAGCTGGGATCAGCATTTCTGGCAAGACATTTACAACTTTTGATGTTATGACTGGATGTTCTGCTCCTTAATTATTACAACCTCAAAGCAAAAATACATCACAACTATTTTCATGTTATTGTTAGAGCATTGTTTGCCTCAGGATATGTGCGGGATTTCACCAAATCTTTCTTTCTGAAACAGGCAAATCCTGACCTTGTTCTAAAAGCAGAATTAGTGAATTATCCTCATCTTTGGCCTAATGAATTACGTAATTCTGGATTAATCAACAGTTTTGGAAATGTCCGGTATGACAGAATGTGAGAATGAAGAAGCCCTAAAATTAACTTGTCTCATGCACAGCAAAAAGTGGCACCTAATACAGAGATTAATCTCCCTGAGTTAGCTGGCGATCTTTTGGATTACTTTGCATTTCTATTCTTTGAATGCCATGTAAGAATAAAAGAACCAATTAGGGGGTTCTGAATCTTTTAAAAACAAGTCTTTTAAATATAATGCAAATTAATTCTGTTCCATTAGTACCAGGAAATAGTGACTAATTCATAAGGTGTCTGAAATAAGAACCTGCAGCCAACTTTGCTCTCTGAAGTAATTAGAAATTAAAGTGAGATGGACTACTGTTTTTGTTTTTTTGTTTTTTAAACACTCTTTGAATGTAAATGATCTTCGTTTTGCAAGTAAACATTGAGAGTAATTTAAAACAAAATGTCCGGTTAATACTGGAGGCTAAAATTAGCTGCCCTGTATGCCGTGGTCCTTACAAATTACATTTTGAATTTGTTTCAAAATTTCCACTCTAGATAGACACTCAAATGGTTCAGCTAATGAAGCAGTTTTAAAGGGGAAGCTCAAGACAGATTGTGCCAGTAGTACAATATCTGGTGCAGTATTAGCATCATCCCACTCTCGTAGAGATGTAGATGTAGTTAGCAGTGCTTCATTGCTAAAAATGGATTGGCAAACACTAAACAGATGACACTCTTTGGGCTTTTAAAAACAACAAGTCAATGAATGCAATAAAAGCAGAACTGTATGGAAGACTCTGCGATGCAGTCTTTAAATGTTTATTTTGATGAATAATGTAATTACAGTTGTTAAGTCCAATCTCGATATATTACTAATTCTGGAAGCATCCAAAATCATAAGCAATAATAAATGTCTGATTATTCATGTCCGTACAATCCAGAATCAAATGAACCGGGCTTGAGAATGAATGAATGATTATTTATATGAGGTACCTTATAAACAACACAAAGATCATTTTTACTGGAATTCATTGTGAAGAGTGGAAAGTCAGAGACTGTTTCATTAAATGCTGTTTTTTATTAAATGGTGTTGATTATCTTGTATTCCCTGAATATGCAAATGGAGACATACATTTCATAACATAATAAAACCTTACAGAGTGAATTACGGACAGACTTAATTTCAAAATTGTTATTGCAAAAGCAGTTGCTAAAGAGTTGTGAAAGTGTAATGAGTGATCACAGTATACATTGGATCTTGTAGTTTTTATGATGTTTGTTCTCTTATTTTGACAGTATTCATGAAACAGTTTTTCAGCAAGTGAAAAAGAAACCATCAAAAAGTGTGTTTTTTATGTTAATGTAAATTAAGAATTCCATTTTTATTGCATACTGAAATAAAAGTCTCTCCTCATTTATGGATACCGTGGTATCTTCCTTCATTTAAAACTAAATCTGGGCCCTTTGTCATTTACTTGAAGAAAAGAGATCCATTGGCATTTTACTGGCTATATGAATTGGATGCTCGGACAACCAAGTGAAAAAGCTCAGTGGTCCCATTTCCTTTACAAAATGTATTTCATTTAGTTTAGTGTTGTAATTAGTATACTTGGTCCAGTTGTTGTTTTAGGTTTTCTTTTCAGTGAGACTTCTTAGCGGAAGCTAAAAGAATCCCAATTATAATACTGATTTATTGTGATTGTTTTTTTTTTTTATCATTTATTGAACTTTAGCTGAAAGTCTTTTGTAATTGAGGTCAAATTAATTCAATTTATTCTGCTCTAGTATGGTGCGCTTCATTGGGGGTAGGCTTTGAACACTTACAAATATTCAAGTATAATACAGTAATAGTAAAGTGCAAAACCTTGCAGCATTCTAAACACGTATAACAAGATACACTAACAGTAGAATAGACATTTGTTTCAATGGTTAAAAATAAACACACTCATAGTAATGTGAAGTCATGTTAACTTAATAATTGTGGTATGATCAGCTGACAGTGGAGTACAGGAAATCAAAAACTCTAGTTAACAGCATTCCTGGAGAAAATAAACCAGAGGATCCATGTGAATTTCCCCTTGGGATTAATAAAGTATCTGTCTGTCTGTGGTTATTTATATTAGGGCAAAGTTAGGTTTGCTTCTTCTTTGGCTGTAACATTTTATACATAGATACTGAAGTCTGCAACTGTATTCACTGAAATAAAATATGACTTGGGTCAGTATCCACTGAATCCTTTGATTCCCAGTAATGGAGATGATCTATGAAATAAGACATAATATTAACGTGGCACCAGTTGCCACACAGCAGGATGCACAGAAGTGAGACTGAATCACTGTGCTGTTTTTAGTCTCAAAATCCATCAAAGTCTTGGTAAAAGTTTAATTTGAGCTAGTGAGTTTAAGTTAACCAACTCTTGTGACTGTTAAGGAATAGGCCTGCCATTAAATGATCTGGCTACAGCTAAACAACAACATTTATTTATATAGCATATTTTCATACAAAAAATGTAGCTCAAAGTGCTTTACATAATGAAGAAAAGAAAAATAAAAGACAAAGTAAGAATTAAAATAAGACAACATTAATTAACACAGAATAAGAGTAAGGTCCGATGGCCAGGGAGGACAGAATAAACAAAAAAAAATATTCCAGACGGCTGGAGAAAAAAATAAAATCTGCAGGGGTTCCAGACCATGAGACCGCCCAGTCCCCTCTGGACATTCTACCTCACATAAATGAAACCGTCCTCTTTGTATTTAGGGTTCTCACGGAAGGACTTGATGATGATGGTCATGCAGACTTCTGGCTTTTAATCCATCAATGTTGGAACATCATGATGCTTTGAGTAGATGGTGGTGGTGCAGGCCACCACCACAAAGAAACCGGAAACAGAAACAGAAGAGAGAGTAGGTGTTAGTACGGATTTTAGAGCCACCATGAATAGTTATTGTAATGAATTGAATATGCAGAGTATCAGGATTAAATTAAAGTGAAGTTACGAGAAGGCCATGTTAAAATAATGTGTTTTCAGCAGTTTTTTAAAGTGCTCCACTGTATTAGGCTGGCGAATTCCAATTGGTAAGCTATTCCAGATTTTAGGTGTATAACAGCAGAAGGCCGCCTCACCACTTCTTTTAAGTTTTGCTCTTGGAATTCTAAGGAGACACTCATTTGAGGATCTAAGGTTACGATTTGGAATATAGTGTGTCAGACATTCTGATATATAAGATGGAGCGAGATTATTTAAGGCTTTATAAACCATAAGCAGAATTTTTTTTTTTTTTTTTTTTATTGTAATCATTCCATACATATGGATCAATTTTTACAAAAAATAGGATTGAAAGCAAATCAAACCCCACCCCTGAGAAGGAGAGCATGGCCAAAGGAGTAATACTTAAGGCTTGTAAACATGCCTAAATTATTGAGTTTAATAGGGCAAAAAAGATAAATGGAGAAGGAAAAGAAAATTCTTCTTATTCTAAAATATTATTGATGAAATCTTGCCAGGTTTTGAAAAAATTCTGTACAGATCCCCTAACTGAGAATTTGATTTTTTCCAATTTCAAATAATATAAAACATCGGTTTTCCACTGACTTATTAGAGGAGAGTTAGGATTCTTCCAATTTAATAAAATCAGTCTGCGTGCCAAAAGTGTAGTGAATACAATCGCAGTTTGCTTGTCCTTATCTATTTCAAATCCATCTGGAAGAACACCAAACACAGCTATTAGTGGGTTAGGAGGGATTGTGACACCAAGGCTGTCTGAAAGACACTTAAAAATTTTGGTCCAAAATGAAGTTAATTTGGTGCAAGCCCAAAACATGTGACCCAGTGAGGCAGGAGCTTGGCTGCAGCGTTCACAGGTTGGATCTTGCCCTGGTAACATTTTGGGTAGTTTTAAGTGAGACAGATGAGCTCGATATATAATTTTGAGTTGAATAATTCTATGCTTTGTGCATATGGAGCTCGAGTGAATTCTCTGCATTGCTACCTTCCACTCCTTTTCTGATATATTAATTAGATCTTTTTCCCCATTGTCCTCTTGGATCTTTAAAAGGAAGGGACTCTAATAAAATTTAATAAATAGCAGAAATGGTGTCTAAGACCTCAAGGTTGAGCAGTATTTTTTCTAGCATGGTGGAGGGTACGAGATGAGGAAAATCGGGCAGGTTCTGTTTGACAAAGTTTCTAATTTGAAGATAGTGAAAGAAATGTGTAGCTGGAAGGTTAAATTTGGAATGTAATTGTTCAAAGGATGCAAAGATATTGTCTATATAAAGATCTATGAGCAATTTAATCCCAAATCTTTTCCAGATATTAAAAACTGGATATGTTTGCGAGGGTTGAAAGAGGTGGTTCTCTTGCAGGGGTGCCACAGATAGAAAGCAATTTAAGATGGAAAACCTTCTAATTTGGTTCCATGTTCTGAGTGAGTGAAGCACAATTGGGTTATTAGTACAGTATATTTGCGATAACTTGCATTTATTGGAGCGCAGAGCAGGGAATATAAAGAAGTGCTGCAGGATTTTACTTCTATTGCGGACCAGGCCTGTGTATGTTCATTTATTTGTGTCCAGGTTTTTATGGCTTGTATGTTTGCTGCCCAGTAATAAAACTGAAAATTAGGTAGAGCCATGCCACCTTCTGCCTGAGGTCTTTGTAGGGTTGCTCTTCGAATACGTGAATGTTTTGAGTTCCAAATAAATGAGGTTATGGTTGAATTTAATTGCTTAAAAAATGATTTATTGATATATATTGGGATGTTTTGGGAAAAAAAAAAAAAAAAAGAAGCTTAGGAAGGATATTCATCTTAACGTTAATTCTTCTGTCTAGAGTGAGATGAAGGGTTGACCATCTATGCAAGTCTTGCTTAATTTTTTCCATACAGACGGCGACATTTTGTTGATAAAGAGCTTTATGTTTACTTGTGATATTTACCCCTAGGTAGGGGTGGGCAGTATGACCAAAATTCTCTATCACGGTATTTTTCTAAATTATCCCGGTTTCACGGTATTCGACGGTATTTTTTTCCCCATGCATGAGTGGATGTTAACCACATTTTCCACTGCAGTTACTGGCTAAGAATAACCTATTCCACTGTCAAGAGTATTGTACATTGTACAAAAAAAAAACATTTTATTGTGCACACAAGTATTAATACAGTTTTGCATTGCCCCATAAAGTGATAGTTTTCAAGGGGGTGGCACTAATGGAGAAGGTATCACATTGCATGACAGATGCAGTCAAAATATAGAACCTTTTTATTGAACAAATTTTGCAAAAACAAACTATAATTTTGACAACATATTTTCAACCATACAAAGAGGCATTTAGACTTGGTAAAATATCCAGAAGTGCTTGTCAAAAATTGTATTGCACCGAATATGTCTTAGAAAAGGAATAAATAGTAAATATTTTTTGTAAACCAACTACACTTTCTGTTAATGTTAATAATCTATGTCCACTGACATGTTAAAGTGACTTTTTAAACAACTTTATCATCATTAAACTGCATAATATTTAAACTAATAAATAATAACAATAAAATAAATAATAGTATTATTACTGATAGTTGCACTATTACTTCAAGACTTCAAGCCCAGGTGCATTACACAGTATTCACCAAATTAAAATAAAATACAACAAGTGCAACTTGGTGATGACATCTTTACCAGCTGAACCATCATTTAGGCAAACTGCATTAATATGGACCTTGCTTCAAGCTAAGCTATACTGGGAAGAAAAAAACAAACTATATGTCGAGAACAAAGTCAACATTTCCACTTTATTCTCGCCGTTTATGTTGAGATTAAAGTCGACATTTCCACTTTATTCTCATAGTTTACTTCATAATTAAAGTAGAATGTCATAAACTAAGCTTCTTCCTAAAATCAATGTTTAATCAATTACTTAATTTACCCCGTCATAAATTAATGCAGCACATTAAATGCTTTGTGTTACGTTCCCCGACCCAGTGGTTAATCACTACGCTTCTTAAGCGATCACCATACAGAATCCATTCACTTCATGATATTCCTGCTTTCTGAAAATTTAGAATGCTAAGATAAATACTTGATATCATTTTCATGATGAAATACATTAAAGCAGGTATTACACATGCACAGTAGTGAGGCGGTAGTGCTGCTCCCTCACCACATGATAAACGTCTTTGTGAAATTAAAACTAGTTATAAACTTAGCCCATGGAGTGTTCAGAACTTTAAAAATATCTTCGTTATACATGTTTAATTATGCCATCCATTCAGAGTTGCGCCCATCTCTGAACGAATCACTTAACACAAAGCATTTAATGTGCTATATAACTTATGATGGGGTTTGAGAAAATCTAGTAAATTAAATATTCATTTTATGATTAAGTTTAGTTTACGATGTTCTACTTTAATGACAAATTACGAGAATAAAGTCAAAAGAATATATTCTCGTCATAAGCGTCAGGATTAAAGTGGAAATGTTGAGAATAAAGTCAAAATGTCGTCACACTATTACACAGTGCCCAGGTACATTACACTGTATTGAAAACAAATAAAACAAGTACAACTTAGCTTGCAGTATTATCCAGTAGTATAGAAACAGTATTTACACATCTGACCTTTTAAAACTAAAGCATCTCCAGGCAACAGATGTGACTGCTTTTTTTCACCGCGCGGCATACCTATGCTACCGCCCACTATTTGGTGGTGTAGCAGTGAAAAAGAGCCCTAGTGCAACAAATCTGTGTTTAGCGGTGTAGCAGTGAAAAAGGTCCCCACTTGAACAGTTTCCCGCTGCGCCACGTTCCGAACGTCGTTTAGGCAATTTAAACCGGTGTTGCGGTATAAGAAAAATCCATATCATAAAAAAAAATAAAAAACGGTTTTCGGTATGAACCGGTATACCGCCCAGCACTACCCCATGGTATTTAAACTAATCTGCTATGGTAAAAGGTAGGGTGTCCAATCTGATATTATATGCTTGTGAATTCACTGGAAAGAGTATACTTTTATTCAAATTAATTCTGAGACCAGAAATCTTTTGAAAATCTGAAAGTGCTGTTAAAACTGCAGGCACAGTGTTTTCTGGGTCTTATATATAAAGACCATATCATCTGCATATAGAGAAATTTGCTGTTCCAGGCCTTCTCGGATAATCCCCTTTATCTGATAAGAATTTCGACAGTGGACCGCCAGTGGTTCAGTGGCAATTGCAAACAGCAGTGGTGACAAGGGGCATCCTTGTCTGATGCCATGTTCTAGTTTAAAGTAGTCTGAACAAATGTTGTCAATACAGACTGGGGCTTCTGGACTGGTATACAGTAGTTTGATCCATGCACAAAAGTTCGGGCCAAACCCAAATTTCTCCAATGTAGTGAAAAGGTAGTTCCATTCAATCATATCAAATGCTTTTTCTGCATCCAATGATAATATCTCTGGGGTGTTTGACTTTGCTGGTGTATATATTACATTAAACAGGCTTTGAAGATTGGAAGATGAGTGTCGGCCTTTAATAAATCCAGTTTGATCTTGTGATATTACCGAAGGCAGCACTTTCTCCATCCTTCTAGCTATGATTTTTGAGAGTATTTTAACATCATTATTCAGGAGTGAAATTGGTCTGTATGATGCACAAGTCCTTATTTTGTTTAGGAAAGACGGTGATTAATGCTTGACGAAAAGTTTGAGGTACAATTTGATTGTGTCTAGCTTCTGTAAATGTTGCCAATAAGAGGGGAGCTAGCTGAGTGGAGAATTTCTTATAAAATTCTATAGGGTAGCCATCAGGGCCTGCTGATTTCCGTCCTTGAAGTGACTTTAAAGCATCTGGTAATTCTGATGGGGTCAGAGGTTTATCCAGTTCCACAGCACTAAAAGTATCTATTTGTGGTATCTGTAATGTATCCAGAAATGCATTAGATTGTGTGTTGTCTTCTTTAAACTCAGTAGAATATAAGGTTTTATAGTAGTCTCTAAATGTGTGCATTATATTTTTATGGTCAATGATTTCTTCACCATTAGTGTTAGTGATTACTGGGATTGCATTGCGAACTTGTTGCTTGTGGATTTGTTGAGCTAAAAGCTTATTAGCTTTCTCTCCATGTTCGTAGTAATGATGTCTTGATTTATAAATAAGTTGTTCAGTTTCTTTAGTTGTCAAGATGCTGAGTTCTGTATGCAGAACCTGCCTTTTCCTATGAAGAGCCTCACTTGGACGCCTGGCTTATTCTTCATCTATTCTAGTAATTTAGCTTCTTAGCTCTGACACTTTCTTGGTTTCTAATTTATTTCTGTGGAAAAGATATGAAATAATCTGACCTCTTAAGAAGGCCTTTAGAGTTTCCCAGAGTGTTCCTGTAGAGACCTCTGAGGGTGTGTTTGTCTCTAGGAAGAAGCTAATTTGTTTGGATATAAATTCCGTACAGTTCTCGTCTGTTAATATAAGTGGGTTAAGGCGCCATCTGCGAGGTGAGTGCGGGGGGCATAATGATTTTAGCTCCAAAACTAGAGGTGCATGATCGGAGATAACAATTGTGTCATATTTACAAGATTTAATCGTAGGAAAGAAATTATTATCTATAAAGAAATAATCGATTCTTGAGTAGCTATGATATACTGGTGAGTAGAACGAATATGTTCTTGAGTTTGGGTTTAGAAACCTCCAGTGGTCTGATAAGTTGTGGTCGGTTACAAACTGTGTAATTGTCTTTGCAGTGTTAGATGTCATCCCCACTGTGGCAAGAGTCCTATCTAAGAGTGGATTTAAAACACAATTAAAGTCCCCAGCCATTATAATTTTATGAGTGTTCACATTGGGAATGGATGCAAATAGATTTTGCATGAATTCCTTATCATCAACATTGGGTGCATAAACATTTATCAAAATCATTTTACAACTAGACAAAGAGCCCGTTTCGACAACGTAAGATGAAACGGGCACGAGTTTGTGTCAGGAGTGTATGAAGAACAAATGATAAGTAACGAAGAAGTTGTTTTGTAATGATTGTAGTCCGCTTTACTCATTACTGTACAGGCTTGTACTGTTAGTTGATGAATTTTCCAGGCCTATAGTATAATATTGAATGATGAATGTTCCAGTACAATATGGAATAGTAATAAGTATAAGCACCACAAACCTGATATAGGTGTATTGAATGAATGCGTAATTGAATCAGAATGCGTAATTAGGCCTCGAGTTGTAGTTGAAATCGCCTTTCAGGCCTCTAGAGCTTTAATCGAATTCGCCTTTCTCTTTGAATTTTTGCGGCCATAAATCCACCGCCTGCCACAATGTTGTGGTTGGATGTTGGTCTCGTAAGGTTTTTCGGCTTTGGACGTGCGCAGAAGGCGACTGCGCATTCGGCTTCGGACGGACATGAGTGAGTGAGTGAGTGAGGAGGCAGGCGAATTATGTATTAAGATTAAATAAGTTGCCCATGACCATCACATATCTCCCTTCAGGATCCGATACTACATCTGATGCTACAAATGGAACTGTTCTATGTATGAGAATTCCCACACCTCTAGTTTTCTTTGCTAGAATGGAACATTTGGCCAGTCCAATCTTTTTGTAGCCAGAATTGATCCTTGCTAAGTAAGTGGGTCTCCTGTAAAAATACTATTTTAGCGTTTAAGCCTGTTAGGTGAGAGCATACTTTTATTCTTTAATTTGTGATTCAGGCCTTTAACATTCCAGCTCACAAAATTAACTGTCTCATCATGGAAACATAGCTTCTGAATTTTTAATGTCATTTTATAGTCTTAACTGGTAATGAGGCAGTTTTAATCTTAATTTCCAATTTCCCCACAAGTTATTGCCATACAGCCTATTGTTGCGTTGATAGTTATAATTATAAGGATTAATAGGATAGATTAGATATAGCCTGCTCTCCTTCTCTCCCCCCCTTATCCCACCCATCACCCCATTGTGCCTCTCCACATGAAGCTAGACCCCACTTCACAATGTCCCAGTCCTCTGACATACCGAGAGACAGAGTACGTCCAAAACAAAACAAGCGCAAACCCAACCCCTCCCCCCGCAGCGGCGTTTGAGAATTAAAAAGTAGAGATATCTATTGCAGCAAAGTTTAAATTCTATCTACCAAAGATATAATCATTAACAGTCTTTAAGCTTAAAATATAATCTTCAGCAATTTTAAAATAATAAGATAATAAAATAATGAACCCTGGGAATGGTGTTAAAATTGGTCTAAGATAAGCAAAGTAAATCCTTATGCAATAATAGAAATAATAATAAACCAAGGGTATGATGTTAAACAGTCTCCTTTAGGGAAGTAAAAAAAAAAACAAAAAAAAACCTACTTTAATTACATCCAAACACTCACATCTATAACTTCACCACACTCACGTCTATAACTAATTAAAACATAAACTTATAACGTCCAAGTAAAGAAAAGGATGTATGATTATAATACCCATATCTTTACAAGTGGATCAGAGAGCAGGTGATAGCTCCTTGCCATGCCATGACAGGATACGGCTCATTATTGTCTTTCAAAAGAGTGTCGAGAACAGCTTCTTGAATCCTCACAGGTGGCGCAGTGGTAGTGCTGCTGCTTTGCAGTAAGGAGACTGTGGAAGATTGTGGGTTCGCTTCCCGGTTCCTCCCTGTGTGGATAGCGCTTTGAGTACTGAGAAAAGCGCTATATAAATGTAATGAATTATTACTTTTCAGCTTCCTCCTTGCTTGAAAATACATAAAATTAGCCAGGACCTTCCACTTTTAGTTTGGCGGGATACAAGAGGCTGTATTTGATACCGGCTTTCCGTAACAGCTGTTTAATGTTGAAGAAGGCTGCCTGTTTTGCAGCAGTTAAAGGTGAGAAGTCAGGGAAAATACGGATGAGATTATTTTCAGATATAATCTCTTGCTTGTGCCTGAGAAGTGCCATCACATCAAGTTTACTTCGTAGTCGCTCAAAGCGAACAATAAAAGACCTAGGTTTAAAGGTATTTAAACTGCATATACAATAAACTGCTGCTATCTCAGTATCTGGTTTAAAGTCCTTTCCAGTTATTTTAGAGAGTAATTCTACTACAAATTTCACTGGGTTTATACTTTCTTGTTTCTCAGGTAGACCTTCAATTCTAATTCTATTTCTTCTGCACCCATCCTCCAGGGCTGCAAGTCTTGTCTCCGAGTTTTTTGCATTCAGAATTCACAGCTGTAGCTTTTTCGTCGGCGTTAGATGCCAATTGTTCCGCTGTTTCAATTCGAGCCGTGAATGCCAGCTTAACATCATCCAGCTGATTGGTAATATCATCCAGCTGACCGGCAAGTTTTTTCAGTTTGGATCTATTTTCTTCAATGTGTTCCTCTATTTTCCCCACTATACCTTTTAAAGGTCGAATCAAAACGATTAAATAGACGCATTTCCCGGTCTTTGTTATCCTTCTTAAGCCCCTTAACACTAGAATTACCAGAGCCTACGAAAAAACTCGTATATCCGGCCCACCTTAAATCGCTTCTTAAATCCGTTCACACCTCTCCGCCAGCATCCTTTGTCCTCTAAATGTGCTGATAAAAGACAAGCTGCCAGCAGCCGGCTATTCCATCCCCCCACCGACTTAGAACATGAGCGAAGTTTTCCCAGCTCACGCCTTGATTGATTATGTGGGAGTGAAGTGGAGTTTTACAGTGGAAATAACAGATCATTATTCTAAAGTAATCTGTGTAAACACATTGTTAAAACAGAAACTTTTTCATATTTTAGTAATAAATGTTACAAAATGTAGTAGGCATAAACTATAGAATATATAAAGCCCGAGTTCCAAAGATCAAATAAACACTTTCACAAAAGCTTCAAGAATGATTCAATAGCTTCTGTGGCGTAGCGTGTTAAGATTTGCCTCTTAGCGCAGAGCAGCTTTTCCTTGCCTCACAGACCTGAGTTCGATTCCCCGCTGGGGATGAAGTGTTGCTTTTTTTTTCTTTTCTTTTAAACCTCAAACGGACATAAAATTTATACATTGGTATGCACTGTCAGTTACTGAGATCGTTATATTTTCATGTGGGATGCTCCTTTTCAAATATTTTTTTAACAATTGAGACTGCAATTAACAGGAACAACTGTCCTTATAACTTATTTTTAAGATCCATAACACACAGACAGACAGAGCACTGCGTAATAGAGAGACAGACAGGCAGAGAAGTCACTAGATATAGAAATAAACAGGGAAGCCACGTGTACTGAAAGAAAAAAAGAACAACATGTGCGTTGTTCCTGACTCTCTAAGTAAGATCGGGGGAGGGGTGATGTTAGAGCGCCTGCGCTTATTCAGTGCAGCAGGGACAACGCACATGTTGTTCTTTTTTTCTTTCAGTACACGTGGCTTCCCTGTTTATTTCTATATCTAGTGACTTCTCTGCCTGTCTGTCTCTCTATTACGCAGTGCTCTGTCTGTCTGTGTGTTATGGATCTTAAAAATAAGTTATAAGGACAGTTGTTCCTGTTAATTGCAGTCTCAATTGTTAAAAAAATATTTGAAAAGGAGCATCCCACATGAAAATATAACGATCTCAGTAACTGACAGTGCATACCAATGTATAAATTTTATGTCCGTTTGAGGTTTAAAAGAAAAGAAAAAAAAGCAACACTTCATCCCCAGCGGGGAATCGAACTCAGGTCTGTGAGGCAAGGAAAAGCTGCTCTGCGCTAAGAGGCAAATCTTAACGCGCTACGCCACAGAAGCTGTTGAATCATTCTTGAAGCTTTTGTGAAAGTGTTTATTTGATCTTTGGAACTCGGGCTTTATATATTCTATAGTTTATGCCTACTACATTTTGTAACATTTATTACTAAAATATGAAAAAGTTTCTGTTTTAACAATGTGTTTACACAGATTACTTTAGAATAATGATCCGTTATTTCCACTGTAAAACTCCACTTCACTCCCACATAATCAATCAAGGCGTGAGCTGGGAAAACTTCGCTCATGTTCTAAGTCGGTGGGGGGATGGAATAGCCGGCTGCTGGCAGCTTGTCTTTTATCAGCACATTTAGAAGACAAAGGATGCTGGCGGAAAGGTGTGAACGGATTTAAGAAGCGATTTAAGGTGGGCCGGATATACGAGTTTTTTCGTAGGCTCTGGTAATTCTAGTGTTAAGCTCATTTATGGCTTTGGATGTGGCAGTCGCCAGTGTAGCGATCATCTCTTTGAGTTCGGACAGGTCGCTTCGGCTTTCATACTCCGTGGGTGGAATTGCCGCTCCTATTACTGCCGATGCTTTGGGCTAGCGAGGAGTACATGAGAGCACGTACTGCAGGGCCTTTTCTAGTTTCGATTGATCTTCTTCTGAAATCGGCGATCCATCGTGACTTGCATCACTTGCATCTTCGCTCCCATTTTCGCTCTCGACTGGAGACGATGCGGTGGAGCGAGGTCCTAGGAAGTCTGCGCATTCGTCTGCCAGTTCCAGGTCTGTCTCCGAGAGGCCGTACCTCGCACTTGGGCTTGATGTCTGTCTAGACTTTGATGTAGTTTTAAGTTTCTTTTCTGGTTCTTTCTGACCTCTCTTCTTGTTACTCATGTTTATATATTGTAGTGGAAGCTCCTCGGGTCGGGTAAATACAGGATATCTCTAAATAATAAGAAATACGTGAGAAAATAAAGCCGCTGCTAACGGAGCTCCGCTTCAGACGTCCATCTCCTGTAACGGACGAGACCAACTCCTCATAAGTAGAATTTTAAAGTCAATTCTGAATGACACAGGTAACCAGTGTAGTGACACCAAAATTGGAGAAATGTGCTCGGATTTTCTTTTCCTAGTTAGGATTCTAGGAGCTGCTTTCTGCACTAGTTGCAAATGATTTGTCTTTTTTTGGGTAGTCCTGAGAGGAGTGCGTTACAGTAATGTAGTCGACTGAAAACAAACACGTGAACTAATTTCTCGGCATCTTTCAATGACTAGGGGGCTCCGCCTCCTGCTCGCTTCGCTCGCCAACCCCTGGTGTTGGGAAATGACAAAGAGCGTGATGTATGAATGAGATATAGAATAGTGTGAAGGTGTAGATGATGCATATAGAAAGCAAACAATAAAGTGTGTGGCACAGTGTAAAGGTTTATTGGAAAATTTCTTTGTACACAACATTAGTAGTAAAGATGGTGTATTGTCCTTGAATGAGTTTTCCTTGGCATGGACCACTTATAACCTTACCTGTAACGTCAGATGAACGTCGAACTCGTGAGAAGGCCACATAAAGTTGTCCATGTCCAACAACGGGTTCAGAGAGGTAGATGCCAACGTTGTCCATGGTTTGTACTTGTGATTTGTTGATGGTCATGGCAAATGCAGGGTTAATGGGGAACTGTCGCCGTTTAAGTGTAAAAGGTAATTCCAGGTCAGAACTTGTAAGGTCAATTCTAGGAATCAGAACAGTATTATTAGCATGTGATCCTTTAAGAACTGTCGCTTGAATAACATTGTGTGTCATGGTGTTGATGACCAAACGTGTGCCATTGTATAAACCCTGTTTAGTGTTAAGGTTTCTTAATAGCATGATTATTGTTCCGTTTTTAAGGCTAAGATTGTGTTGTGTTAATCCGGCTGGGTAAATAGTGTTTAAATATTCTAAGGGGAAATGAAGATGGTCATTGTCGTCATCAGAGTCAACTTTGTCAGAGCTTAGAAAGAGTTGTGTCTCTCCAGGATGTAATGCAATGACTTGGGTATTTATGTGATCCACATTAATATTTTTTGGACATAATATAGTGCGTTGTTTTAAAAGGGGCATTTGGTCTAATGAGATTGCTGTTCCAAATATCTCTGTAACTAAGTCGTCGCAGATAAAGGCTTGAGGAATTGTAATAATATCTGGGTGAAGTCTATCTGTATTGGTGAGTGTACCATCTCCCAGTTGTAATAACCAATTGTTATAATGTGGATCTGGACATCGCATGTTTTGTACTAACTGTATCTTTTGAAAGCAATGCCAATTGTCTGCATATTTTAAGGTGGACTGAACAATAGCTGAGCGCATGGCATGTGGAACAATAGCTAAGCACTGTCTAAAATCTCCTCCTAATAAAAGTACCTTTCCTCCAAAGGGAATATTATTATTCATCAACGTTTGTAGAAGTTTATGAATGGTGTTGAGTAAGTGAGTGGATGCGATTGTACATTCATCAATAATTAACAGTTTTGCAAGACGGATGTCACGTGCAGTGCTACTGTTCATGTTCATAGTGGATACCGATTTGTAGGATCTAATGCAGTTCATAAAGTTTTTACTTTCAGGTACATCGTTAGTTAGAAGCTTCTGTAGATATTCAGGATATGAATGTAAAGGAGGCAGTCTAATTTGACCCTTTTGACAACAACGTGTAAATTCATTACTTGTATTGCCAGTTGTTTCTTCAGGGAAGTTAAGTGAATGACAATGATTGCAAATGACATTCATTAATCCCAATGAATTTTCCTGAATAGTGGACTCATTATTGAACGCGTTGTCAGCGAAGTGGCGCAAGCGTTTAGCAGGTGTCTGGCGTTGATGTCCGTGACATGTATCTTTTGCTTGTGCCGTTTGAGAGGCGCGTCGTTGCATGTCCAGTATTTGGGACATGCTGTTTTGGATCTGTAATCTATTCGCCTGTGCTGTGTGGGAAGTCCGTTGTAGTCTACGTCGTGCATTGTTTGTATCGAGCCTTGCCCGTTTTTGTATGTCGGTCAGTCGAGCTTTCTCTTTTTGGAGCCTTGCCTGCTTGTTTTCCGGCATTTCAGATGCGCGTTGTAGACGTCTGCGTTTATTTATGTTGTGTCTTCGCTGCCGTTTTTGTATGTCTGAGACGCGAGGTGTTTCGTTTTGAACCCATGCCTGTTTCGATGCAGCACTTTGAGACGCGCGTTGCATGCGTCTACGTTCATTGTGTGTGTCCATTTGGGCTCGTCTCTGTAACTGTGTTAGTTGAGCTTTGCGTTTTTGGAGCCGAGACATTTGTTCTTCCGGAGTTTCAGAAGCGCGTTGTAGGCGCCGACGTGTATTTTGTTTTTTCATGCGGGTTCGTGTGTTTGGTCCCGTTATCCGAGCCGTATCGTTTTATACCCGTGATCGTGAATTCATGACTTGTTTGTTCTTCAGCGTGAGAAATATGGATAAGTAATAAGGAGGATCGCACTCACTGTTAATATGGAGCCTTTTCTGCGGTTGAACGGTCAATAGTGCCTCATTGTAATGAGATCCACCTATGCTGCGTAGTGTGAACGTGTTGAGATGACGTATGTTTAATACGGACGGTTCCTTCAGAAATGGGGCTTTGTGTGTCATTTCTTATTTATGTTAGTGTGTTGGTGGGTCTGAATCGTCGTTATTGTGAACGTTTCGTGTGCTATGTCCGTAGTCTGTCCCATTTCGTGTCCAATGGGCTTTGTGTGGCGTTCACGGCTTCTTTTGTTTTGTGTGCTAGGGGCTTGTTGAATCCTCCTCTTTGTGTGTGTCCCGTTTCGTGTGCAATGGGCTTCGTGCGGCGCTGTGTATGGCGCCGGCGTCTGACTCCTTTTTTCTGTGGTCGCGGCTCCTCATTCTTATTTTACGTTGCATTCCATCCGGTTCCCGTTGCTTGGGGGGGGGGGGGGGGTGTGATTTGTGGGGCGCCTGCATAGTACGTCTTTTGCGTCCACGGCCCATGGCCGGACGTCCCTGCGTTTGCTTGGAAGGGGGGGTTGCTTGGAGGGGGGGGGTGTGATTTGTGGGGCGCCTGCGCAGTACGTCTTTTGCGTCCACGGCCCATGGCCGGATGTCCCTGCGTCCATCCGGTTTACCATTCTCGGTTAGTAATGTGGATATGAGGTCTAACTTTTGCTATGTTTCTTAAGTGAAAAGATGCTGTCCTAGTGGTCTGATGAATATTCGTTTTAAAATTAAGGTTACAGTCAACAGTTACCCCTAAGTTTTTATTTTATTTTATTTTTATTTTTTTTTAACCTCCGTCTTGACTTTTAATCCTAATGCATCGAGTTTATTTCTGATAACCTCATTGTATCCATTATTGCCAATCACTAAAATTTCAGTTTTCTCTTTATTTAGCTTGAGAAAATTAGTATTCATCCATTCAGAAATTCAAGTAAGACATTGTGTTAGTGAATCAAGAGAATCGGGGTCATCAGGTGCTATTGATAAATACAGGTGTGTGTCATCAGCATAGCTGTGGTAGCTCACGTTGTGCCCTGAGATAATATGACCTAACAAAAGCATGTAGATTGAGAAGAGCAGCAGACCCAGGATAGAGCCTTGTGGAACATAAGGCGACTTCTAAGAATATTATGATCAATGGTGTCAAATGCAGCACTCAGATCTAGGAGGATGAGAACAGATAAATGGCCTCTGTCAGCATTTACGCACAAGTCATTTACTACTTTAACGAGTGCAGTTTCTGTGCTGTGATTTGTTCTAAAACCTGACTGAAATTTATCAAGAATAGCATGTTTATTGAGGTGGTCATTAAAAACTGCATAACGACTGCCTTCTCTAGAATTTTACGTAAGAAAGGCAGTTTAGAGATGGGTCTAAAATTTTCAAAAGCAGAGGGGTTAAGGTTATTTTTCTTGAGTAGGGGTTTAACTACAGCAGTCTTAAGACAGTCTGGGAAGACCCCCGTATCTAATGATGAATTTACTATGTCAAGAATATTATCAATTAGCATGCCTGATACTTCTTTGAAAAAACTTGTTGGTATTGGGTCAAGAACGCTGGTGGAGGGTTTCAGTTGAGAAATTATTCTATGTAAATCTATCCTGGTGAAAGAATTTAATTTGTTTATAACGGAATACTGGGGCTTAGGAGGATCCGTGTTGGGGAGATATACTATGTTATTTCTAATATCATTAATTTTTTGATTGAAAAATACAGCAATAGCCTCACAGCTTTTAGTGGAAGTATTTTGGAGGCATTCCTTTGCATTACCGGGGTTTAGCAGACAATCAATCGTAGAGAATTAGACTCTGGGATTACTAGCATCGTTATTTATAATCTTCGAGAAATAGCAGCGCCTCTCAAGACGGACTGTGTTATTGTATTCTGTTATTTTAACCTTCAATATTTCATAGTGGATAGTTAGTTTAGTTTTCCTCCATTTACACTCAGCTCTATGGCATGTTCTCTTTAATTCAGACACTCTTTGGGTCTTCCATGGTATAACAATGCTAGAAGATTTTTTAACTGTCTTTTCAGGTGCAACTACATCAACATTAGCTCTCACTTTAGT
The DNA here is from genome assembly GCF_900747795.2 of Erpetoichthys calabaricus. Lineage (NCBI taxonomy): Eukaryota > Metazoa > Chordata > Cladistia > Polypteriformes > Polypteridae > Erpetoichthys > Erpetoichthys calabaricus. The sequence goes on along the minus strand of NC_041401.2, from coordinate 159,885,137 downwards.
ATTAAATCTTTCCACCTTACTATTTACATTATCCTCGCTATTATAGTTGGCACTATAAACGGACTGATTGCTTAGAATGTTTGTAAGTTTTAAAGCTGCTGATGAGTCAAAGAAGCGTTTTTTAACAATACGCTTCTCATGAATGTTTTCTATCATTATTTCTATATTAAATAGTAGAAGAAAATGGTCTGATAGACCAGTATCAATGACCTGCTTTACATCAACTTTTAGTCTGTATACATCCATTATATTGGTATAATAAATTGCACAGATCTGCACTGGGTGTGCTAAATTCACCATTTCAGGTTCTTTTAAATATATGTGTGCTGTTCTAGTTAAGGGTTGAACCAGGAGAGGCTTAAGATTAGCACCATCTAGTGGTGAAATTAAACATTCCTATACTTGAGGAACAGCCTGTCGCTGGGCGATGATGTCATAAAGCTGTGCCCCAGAGAGTCAAAACAAAACAGAGAGCACATGTTTGTCTCACTTCCTGCTTTGAACATTCAGTTTGGCTTAAAAGGCATTGTCGGTATGTAGAAATGTTTATAGAAGTTTGATTCTCTGTTTTTGATGCATGTTTGTGAATCTGTTATTATTTAAAGACGTATTTTAAAGGTTCTAGCAACTTTCCGCTGTTATAAGTTTTTCACTGCACTATAAAAGTACTTGTGAGCGTACCTTTTTCAGACTTTGACAGCTTTGCCAGTGCGCATAGATAACGTGTCATTCAAGTGAAGTTATTTATTTATTTTTTATATGTTTGTAAAGAATAAGTAATTCTCACATTATTGTATTTACGATTTATTTGTAGTTTTACCCTATTCCAACTGGCTTCAGTAAAGAAAGCAAACAGAAAACTCTTGTCTGTGTGGTCATTGGAAGGGAGTTTATCTGACTGTCGACTCAGGCAGGGCGCTTGAGGCAGAGGGCAGGACAGTAAAACGACACCTTCAAGCAAGCCAATTTACGGATGTTTTTAGAGCTACGGCGGGGAGCTAGCAATTCAGCAATTAAACGCAAGCAATCGCTTTCAAAGTTATAATGACAGACGTACACTCTAAAGGTGGATCTAAGAAAACAAGATCGAAGGCATCATCTACGTCATCTCAATCTCGCAGTTCATCTGCCAGTATGGCTATCGCTCTTGCTCGAGCAGAAGCTCAGGCCGCTAAAGCTGAAGCAGCGTTCGCTAAAAAGGAGATTGAGCTTAAAATAAAGCAAGCGCATGTTAACGCGTCTCTAGAATCGTTGCAATTAGAGAAGAGAGCAGCAGCTGCAGAGGCAAAAGCTGATGCTTTAGAAACTGTTATGGAGCAAGTAGATCGAAGCAGTTATAAAAAAATAGAGCTGCCAACAGAAGATCCAGTGCGGCGCACAAATGAATACATAGAAGAGCATGCCGTCTTTACAGACGCCCTTCCTATGCCTGTGCTTAGTGGTCCATACTTTGATGATCCTTACAACAGCCATTCAGCACCTCAACATGAATCTACTGTTGACTTTATACATCAGAATAATAAAGAGGAGCATGAATTCACAGAGCTAGATCCTGTTTTACAAGGTGCCAGCCTTTCTGAGCGATATTTTCTTCCTATGGAGAGTACAGCGTGTTCTACTGGGGTCCCAGTCGTGAATGAAGACTTCGCACAACAAACCAGCATCAGTAATGTCTATGTGCCCAAGGTGCTGCAAAAGCCACATTTTACAGATCAAGCTCCTTTGAATGGTTACAACAACAGTGCGACACTTGGGCTAGCAAATAAGAACAACACTCAACCCCAGGCTATTGCTCACAGCTACACAAGACCACATCAGGCACATCCAGATGAGAATACAAATATGTCGGACTTTGTCAGGTTTCTTGCCCGACGTGAACTTATATCTACTGGTCTTATTCAGTTTAATGATCAACCTGAGAATTATAGAGCTTGGAGGGCATCATTCCTGAATGCCATCAGAGGCCTTAACCTTACAGCTAGTGAGGAAATGGATTTGCTGGTGAAGTGGCTAGGCAGTGAGTCGGCAGTACTTATCAAGCGGATAAGAGCTGTTTATATAAATCATCCACAACAAGGGCTCAGAATCGTATGGGACAGACTGCGTGAATGCTATGGTTCTCCAGAAGTTATTGAGAGTTCCTTATTCAAGAGGCTAGAGAGTTTCCCAAAGATTTCAAATAAAGATAATCGCAGACTGAGAGAATTCGGAGACTTGCTCATGGAACTTCAAGCTGCCAAGGCTGATGGTGATCTGTCGGGTCTTTCTTATCTTGACACACCTCGTGGAATCAACCCACTAGTACAGAAGTTGCCATTCTATCTGCAAGAGAAGTGGCTCACCACTGGCTCTAGATATAAAGAAAATCATGGAGTGTCTTACCCACCATTCAGTTTCTTTGTGAATTTTGTAAGTCAACAAGCAAGGATGCGGAATGATCCAAGCTTCATTGTTTCAGCAGCTCATGATGAGCCATGGGGACAGATTAGACAGACACAAAAGCACAATTCTCAGAAAGTCGTTGCAGTTCATAAAACAGAGGTCTCTTCTCAAAGCACACCTGCTGAACTTTCAACAAAGACTAAAGCAGATCCAGCAAAACAGTGCCCACTCCATAACAAACCTCACCCCCTTCCTAAGTGCCGTGGATTTAGGGAGAAGCCCCTTGAAGAAAGGAAGGCTTTCTTAAAGCAACATGGGATTTGTTACAAATGCTGCAAGTCTGCAGTTCATGTGGCTAAGAACTGTAATGATGCCACCAAGTGCACAGAGTGTGAAAGTGAGGGTCACATCTCAGCACTGCATCCAGGACCAGCTCCATGGTTGTCTATGTCACAAACTACCACACCACAGTATGGTGGGGAGAAAAATGATAGTCCTAGTGAAGCCTACATTACTTCTGCTTGTACTAGGGTTTGTAGAGAGAATCAACCAAGACGCTCATGTTCCAAGATCTGCCTTGTAAAAGTGAGTCCGGAGGGTCGCTCACAGGAAGCTGTTTTCCTCTATGCAGTATTGGATGATCAGAGCAACAGGTCCCTTGTAAGGTCAGAGTTCTTTGATCTCTTCGGCATATCGGGATCCATTTCTTCATACACCTTGAAGACATGCGCTGGAACTGTTGAATCACAAGGTAGGCAGGCACACGGCTTCCAAATTGAGTCAATAGATGGAAGTATCATTCTTTCGCTACCAATAATGATTGAGTGCAATGACATTCCAAATAATCGATCTGAAATTCCAACCCCAGAAGTAGCGCTAAACCACCCACACTTGAGACACCTGGCGAAGTGGATACCAGAGCTCCACCTACAAGCCCCTATTATGCTTCTATTAGGTAGAGATGTCATTAGGCTCCATAAAGTACGTAAGCAAGTAAATGGACCACATAACGCTCCATATGCACAGAAGTTGGATCTTGGTTGGGTGATCGTGGGAGATGTCTGTATTGGAGATGTTCACAAACCGGACACAGTAAGGGCATACTGCACTAACATCTTAGAGAATGGCCGACCTTCATTCTTTAGGCCCTGCCCCAACCACTGCATTGTTAAAGAGAGATTCTGTGACTGTAAGCTGCCACTGTCCATCCTTCATCGTAAGGTCTGCTCTGCTGAAGAAGTGCAGATGATCTTAGATCAAGACTTATTCCAAAGAACAAGGGACGATGACAAGGTAGCTTATTCTATTGAAGATACACAGTTTTTAAAGATTATGAATCAGAGTGTCTTTCAGAATGAAGAAAATAGCTGGGTAGCTCCATTGCCATTCAAGGTTCCACGGCCACGTCTTCCTGATAACAGGTCTATGGCAGTACAGCGTTTAAAGTCACTACAACACTCCTTTAGAAAGAGTCCTGAAATGAAAACTCATTTTGTTGCCTTCATGGAGAAGATGTTTCAAAATGATCACGCAGAGGTGGCCCCTCAGATAAAACCTGGAGAGCAATGCTGGTACCTACCTTGTTTCGGTGTTTGCCATCCCAAGAAGCCTTCTCAGATCCGAGTAGTTTTTGACTCAAGTGCCCAATTCAAAGGTCTATCATTAAACCAGGTGCTTCTAACGGGTCCAGATCTCAACAACAATCTCATTGGAGTCCTCCTTCGGTTTCGAAGGGATCTCGTTGCCTTTACTGTGGACATACAGCAAATGTTCCATTGCTTTATGGTTCACCCAGATCATCGCAACTTTTTGAGATTCCTTTGGTTCAAAGGTAATGATCCTGAGAATGATGTACTTGATTTTCGCATGAAAGTGCATGTATTTGGAAATAGCCCATCCCCAGCTGTCGCTATTTACTGCCTCAGACGAGCAGCACAGAAAGGTCAACTTGAGTTTGGTGAAGATGCCAGAAAGTTTGTAGAGCAGGATTTCTATATGGATGATGGACTGAAGTCCTTGCCTACTGCAGCAGCAGCAATCGACCTGCTCAAACGAACTCAGGAAATGTTAGCTTGCTCTAATCTCAGGCTTCACAAGTTGTTGTCCAACAGTAGAGAAGTTATGGAAGCCTTTCCACCTGAGGACCATGCCAGCACCCTAAAGGACCTAGATTTGTCAACAGGAACCATACCTATACAACATAGCCTTGGACTACTTTGGGACTTGAATTCAGATTGCTTCATCTTTCAAGTTCATAAAGAAAGAAAACCGTTCACACGACGAGGAGTTCTCTCTGTTGTAAATAGTTTGTATGATCCACTTGGGTTTGTTGCTCCAGTAACAATCCAAGGCAAAGCTCTTCTAAGGGAATTTATTAAGGAGTCATCTGATTGGGATGCACCATTGGCACCTGAAAAGGAGGAGCTGTGGGAGACGTGGAGACTTTCTCTACAAGAATTGCAGTCTCTTCAAATTCCAAGACCATATTCACCTATATCACTGTCTGAAGCAAAGTTTGTAGAGCTCTGTGTCTTCTCGGATGCTTCTGAAGGGGTAGTTGGTGCAGTCGCATATGTGAAGGCCACAGACACCAATGGAAACTATCATGTGGGGTTCATCTCTGGCAAAGCAAGATTAGCCCCGCGTCCTGAACATACTATACCACGACTGGAGCTTTGTGCGGCGGTTATGGCAGTGCAAATGGCAGAAACCATCATAGCAGAAATAGATATTAAGTTTGATGCAGTTACCTTCTACACTGACAGCAAGGTGGTGTTGGGATATATTCATAATGAAAAGCGGAGGTTTTATGTTTACGTGAATAATCGAGTCCAAAGAATCCGGAGAAGTTCGCTTCCAGATCAGTGGCATTATGTGCATACAAAGCATAACCCTGCGGACATTGCAACACGACCTATATCTGCTGCCAGCTTAAAGGATACAATTTGGTTTACTGGACCGGAATTCTTATCTCGACCTGAAATCGTGCCTCCTGTGCAAGAGACATTTGAACTTGTCAATCCAGCTCAAGATTCAGAAGTCCGACCATTAGTTACAGTATGTCGCACGGCAGAATCTGCATGTTTGGGGTCTCAACGCTTCAACCATTTTTCTAGCTGGATTTATCTAACCAGAGCTATGGGTAATCTAATTCAATTTGTTCGTCACTTTAAGCAAGCTCAAAATAAACCTGCTGAGATCTGTAGGAGATGGGATTATCGTGAGTCACTGCTAACACCGGACATACTAGCTCAAAGTGCAGCAGTTGTTATTCGTACAGTTCAAAAGGAAACCTACGCTGATGAGATTGAGTGTCTCAAATCACATAGAAGGCTCTCAAAGAAAAGTCCACTTTGGACTCTGGATCCCTTTATCGATCAAAATGGCCTGTTGAGAGTTGGAGGTCGAGTCATAGAGGCAGGTCTAGAGCTTAATGAGAAAAGGCCACTTATTGTGCCGGGACGACATCATGTAGCAACCCTATTAGTGCGTTACTTCCATGAGCAGACACAACACCAAGGACGTCACTTTACAGAAGGAGCAATCCGGTCAGGTGGCTACTGGATAGTAGGTGTCAAGCGATGTGTTTCTAGCCTTATCTTTAAGTGTGTTATCTGCCGTAAACTCAGAGGGTCCTTTGAAGTACAGAAGATGGCAAACCTTCCACCGGATAGACTCAGCATGGAGCCTCCCTTTACACATGTTGGATTAGATGTGTTTGGGCCTTGGACTATATCAGCACAACGAACAAGAAGCAACCACGGTGAGAGTAAAAGGTGGGCTGTTCTTTTCACCTGTCTAAGTGTCAGAGCTATTCATATCGAGGTCATTGAATCCCTAGACTCTTCCAGTTTCATTAATGCCTTGAGGAGGTTTCTGGCGATTCGAGGTCCAGTGAAGCACATTCGTTCGGACAGAGGAACCAACTTCATTGGTGCCTGCAAGGAACTAGGAATTCCCTCCAATTCTGATGGAATGGCTGTGCAGAAATTTCTTGCAGATCATGGTTGCACTTGGACATTCAATACTCCTCATTCGTCTCATATGGGAGGTGTATGGGAGAGAATGATTGGTATCACACGGAGGATTTTAGATTCAATGTTTGAACAAATGAGGTCTTCCAAATTAACACATGAGGTACTTACCACTTTTCTTGCTGAGGTCACTGTTATTGTGAACAATAGACCGCTGGTGCCTGTGTCAGCTGACCCTTCGGATCCATTCATTCTCACACCTGCCACAATCCTTACTCAGAAAATGGGTTCTTTTCCTCTTCCAGTTGGGGAATTTGGAGAATCTGACTTGTACAAGCAGCAATGGCGTAGGGTACAGAGCCTTGCTAATACCTTCTGGGATAGGTGGCGCAAGCAGTATTTATCTACCCTTCAGTTCCGTAAGAAATGGCAAATTAACCGTCCAGATCTTACGCTTGGAAGTGTGGTCCTTTTGAAAGACTCTCAAACTAAGAGGAATGACTGGCCTTTAGGAATTATAACTGAAGTATACCCTAGTAAGGATGGGAGGGTCCATAAAGTGCAAGTCCGAGTCAATAAATCAGGTGGGGCCAAGATGTTTCTTAGGCCTGTTAATGAGATTGTCTTGCTTCTTCCTTCAAAGGATTTGGGAACAGAAGAGGAAAAAACAAAATAGTGGAATCCTATGGGATACCAGGCGGGGAGTGTGCTGTTCTAGTTAAGGGTTGAACCAGGAGAGGCTTAAGATTAGCACCATCTAGTGCTGTCGCTGGGCGATGATGTCATAAAGCTGTGCCCCAGAGAGTCAAAACAAAACAGAGCACATGTTTGTCTCACTTCCTGCTTTGAACATTCAGTTTGGCTTAAAAGGCATTGTCGGTATGTAGAAATGTTTATAGAAGTTTGATTCTCTGTTTTTGATGCATGTTTGTGAATCTGTTATTATTTAAAGACGTATTTTAAAGGTTCTAGCAACTTTCCGCTGTTATAAGTTTTTCACTGCACTATAAAAGTACTTGTGAGCGTACCTTTTTCAGACTTTGACAGCTTTGCCAGTGCGCATAGATAACGTGTCATTCAAGTGAAGTTATTTATTTATTTTTTATATGTTTGTAAAGAATAAGTAATTCTCACATTATTGTATTTACGATTTATTTGTAGTTTTACCCTATTCCAACTGGCTTCAGTAAAGAAAGCAAACAGAAAACTCTTGTCTGTGTGGTCATTGGAAGGGAGTTTATCTGACTGTCGACTCAGACAGGGCGCTTGAGGCAGAGGGCAGGACAATATGAACAGGTAAACCAGGAGAACTGCATATTAGGTTCAATTACAGACTCAAGGTAAAAACTGTCACATTGACGTTTACTAAAACCTTTTGAGAAATACATCCTTGCAGGACCAAGATTGTCCATTTTTGATACAGTGATTAAAGCTTCTTATTTTCATTTGCTTTTCTCAGGCTTTATGTGCATAACTGAGTGAATGTACCAGCCTGCTTTTAGTCACTTTACTCGGATTTGTCCTTTAAAATGTGCAGCAAAAATTAGGTTTTGATTCAGGAACCTGAACAGTTTAAAAAGATTTTTTTTTTTAACAGCAAACATTTATTTCTTGTAGCAAGACATATGGCAACGTCTTGGTGTTGGATGGAGTGATCCAGTGCACAGAAAGGGATGAGTTCTCTTACCAAGAAATGATTGCAAACCTTCCTCTCTGCAGCCATCCTAACCCAAAGAAGGTACAGCTGGATATACTATTCAGTAGCAAATATGTGCTGATGTTCTGTTTAGATTACAAATAAAACGTGAGTAGGAAATTTTGATTATTTTAATTGAAATAGGTTTAAAGATCTGCTTCAATTCTAAGTAATAGAATCAGGTTAAAAAATGGCAGGTGTAGTGGTTTTTAGACCCCCAAAAAAATTCCCTGCTCATTTGTTTATGTGGGGTATAAGAGAAAGCATACTTCCAGGTAAAGGTACACCACAAGAAATTTGAATTTTTGGCAGACACATTTTTCTGAATCCTGTCTGAATTGGCTGACCAGCTCAGGACACTTAACTACTGATGGGAGTTGTTGTCATTTACATGCTAGAATAGTTTACTGAGGAAATATTTTAATTCTCATAATTTGAAGCCTTTTTCACATCAATAATGATTATAACCTGGGATTCTGAACAGTTTGAATGGAAATGTTTATTTATAAATAAGACTCCCTTTTCATAGAGTTTCCTGAAGAAAAAAAAAAAACTTTAAAAGTGAAAGTTCAGTTCAAAAAAATGAAACGTTAACAGCTTGTAAGTATTCTTTACTCCATTCAGTACTTTGTTTGAACCTTCCATCACAGCCATTACAGCAAGTAGCCCTTTTAGGAAAGTTTCTCTTAATTTTACTCTTTGTAATGGAGCAAGATATGCCCGTTCTTTCCTGCAAAACTTGTCAAGCTGTGCCAGGTTAGTTGGAGAGTTTTGGTGGACATCACCTTTTAGGTTCTGCCACAGATGTTTGATTCACTTTAAGCCAGTCCACTGTTGCCCTGACAGTGTACTTTAGGTCACTGTCCTGTTGAATAACAAACTTCCTTCCCATTTTAAGCTTTCTGACAAAGGAGACCAGTTTTCTTCTAAAATCTGTTCGTAGTGTACAGCATTCATCTTCCTGCCAATCCTGACCAGATTGCCATTCCCTCCTCCTAAAAAGCATCATTTTACAGTCAAGATAGCGTTACCTGGCTGATGTGCACTGTTAGTTTTAAACCACACATACCACTTAATGTTAAATCCAAAAAGTTCCAATTTAGTCTTATCAGACCAGAAGACTTTGCTGCCACAGAAATCTCTGAAGAATCTTTCTTGTGACATTTTGCATTTTTTCTTTCAACGTGCAAGGGACTCTTTCTTTCTGCTCTTTCATAAAGGCCCATTTTGTGCAGCATCTTACATTTGCTGAGTTGTGAACATTTTCTCTAATCACAATCACTGACTCCTGCAACTCAGTAACAGATGGTGTCACAGTACCCTCTCTGACAAGTACAATTCTTTTTGTGACTGGCTAAATTATAGAAGAGTGGCCTGACTTATGCATATTGGTTATAGTTTCACATTTAGTCCACTTCTGTGTGATGGACTGCACTGATCTCCAATGCGCGTTCAGTGCCTTTTGTTCTTTAATTATATCCTTGACTTTTTGGAAATGCAATTTTTGTCTTCATTTTGATTTGTTTTCTAGAATGTCTCTACCATACTGTTTGACTTTGGTGAGTGAGGGACTATTTATACTGCTAAATTAATTGAGACTAGGTGATCCATCCAATGTTGCAAGTTGGTACGGCAATACACTGCACATCAGCATAGTCTAGTGTTTATTTAGTAAAGAATATGAATACATTTTAAATCTCAATTTTTTTTTTCTTTTTTAAAAATTGTTGAAATAATTTTAATTTGTTCCTTTTAATTTACCATAGTTAGAACTTTGTCCCCAGGGGGATATTTGGCTTTTTACCAAAGCTCATTACATAAGTAAATAAATAGATATACAGATAAATGCACCCACACACACACACACACTATGGTTTCAACACACATCAGAATCACTGAAAAGGAAGAAATTTTAAAAAGAAAGGAAAAACCTGATTTGGTAGTTACAGTCACCGTGAGTTGTTATATAGGTGTATTACCGTTTGTGTAAAGGAGCCACAGTACCTCTCCTTGACACACCTCTGCTGAATAATTCGCTGCCTGAAACTACTCGGTGTTAGTGTATTACTTGGTGAGAGAGTATGTGCAACATTGTTCATAAAGGCACTCGGTTTTGTTTTAATTCTATCCTTTGCTACTACCTCCAGGGGGTCCAGAGTGCATCCCCTAACTGAGCATACCCTTTTAATTAGTTTGTTGATTTGGTGGGCTTCTCTAGAAGTGATGTTAACTGCCCTGCTCACTGCAGTGTAGAACACCTCACTGGTCATCACCGAGTTGTAGAACATTTGAAGGATGACATTACCTGCATGAAAGGAACAGAAACTCCAAATAAAAAAGAGCCTACTCTGCCCTTTCTTATATAGCTGTTCTGTGTTAGAAGATCTCTTTGACTCCTCATTGATATGGACACCAAAGTACTTGTAGGAGTGCACCATCTCTATATCTACTCCCTGAACAATAGCCAAGCAAAGAGGATCGTGGGTATGACTAAAGTCAATAACCAGTTTCTTGAGTTACGTTGAAGACCATTTCTTATGCACCAAGTTAAAGTGTTCCACCTGAATGCTATATTCTGCCTCATTCCCCCTTCTCAATGCACCCCATACGTGCAGAATCATCTGAGAATTTCTGCAAATGACATGACATTCTGTTACATTTATTGTCTGAAGTATAAAGCGAAAAGGAAATGGGACTGTTCCTGGTGGTGCTTCAGTGTTGCTCACATCCATATCAGACACAACATGATGTACACTGTTTCATAGATCAGCTAGAAAAGTGATCAGCAAGTTTAGAATCTGAGACAATAAAAAATGAAAAATGTTTTGGGATACTATTGGAACTAATGTGTAATATACTGTGTGTAATGTATACACATAAGTACAGTACATTATAAAGTGCATCCAGAAAGTATTCACAGCGCATCACTTTTTCCACATTTTGTTATGTTACAGCCTTTTTTTATTTTTAATAAATTTGCAAAAACCTCAAGTAAACTTTTTTCATGTTGTCATTATGGGGTGTTGTATGTAGAATTCTGAGGAAAAAAAATGAATTTAATCCATTTTGGAATAAGGCTGTAACATAACAAAATGTGGAAAAAGTGATGCGCTGTGAATACTTTCCAGATGCACTGTATATGCATATTATATATTGGTGCCTTGAATATTTGATTTAGTCTAAATGCCCGAGATGTGATAAAGGGGAACATAATCTTTCCTGCTTCCTAGGTGTTGATCATCGGAGGTGGAGATGGTGGAGTGCTGAGGGAAGTCATCAAGCACCGTTCAGTAGAGTCAGTTGTACAATGTGAGATCGATGAGGTGAGCTTCGTGGGCTACAAAGAAGTGTGTTTGCAGACATTTCTAAAAAAAAAAAAAAAATTTTCTCCCACACGCTTTCTCTTCTGAGCCTTTTGTTTTTAAGCTGTTTGAGTATGATAATGCATCAGTTATTTAAGTCTTAGTCTCTGATATCTTGCCTCTTGAAGCCATAGTGTAAAATCATTTTCATTAACATAGTTGTTTCTTAGAGTTAAAACTACAGTTTCCTGGTGCTTCTGTCTAATGCTGAAACATTTAAATGGTAGTTCTTCTTGAACAATACTTATTCACTTTAATGGATAATGTTACATATGTCCTCATTTTGATAAGTTTGTGTTTATGGAGTATTAAGATGAAGCAAACTTGGCCTACAATAGGCGAGAATGGAGAGTTGAAGTATATGCTACTGTTACCTCTTTAAAAATATTTATATGACATTAGCCACAACCTATGAATATCAGCTTTATTTAACCAGTGGGGGTGAACAGTATATACCACTAGTCGGCTATGTCAAGTACAGGTTAGGTCAGGGAGCAGGCACTGGTACAGTGCGTTGCTGCACCCACCACACAACGAAACAACTCAGAATCCCGGTTGGTAATCCCCCAGGCAAACATATGGTCCAGTCCCACCCTCCGGAAATAATAATCTATCTGCCACAGCCAGGTGTTAAATGGGCGTCCCTTGGCCTGGTTGAGCCGTTTGGGTCCTCAACAATTAGGATCCTGCAAGCTGGATCACCCTCGGGAATCGTGTCACATGTCCATAGTGCCATAAGTGATGCTCCCCCACAATGCAAGTAATGTGCCTCATTTGGGACACATGAGCAACTACTCATTCGACACAGTGAAACCATTGGTATCCAAAGATTCTGAAGAGATACAGTACTGAAGGAGTCCAGTCTTCGTCTCAGCTCATAGGATAGTGTTCATATTTCACAACCATATAGCAAAACAGGACCTTCATCTTTTTGGAAAGATATCAGGAGCACCACACACCCCTTTCCAACAACCTTGTGACCCCCATGCTCTTCCATTCTGTCTACAGACTTATAGGAAGAGTTACCAGACACCTGAATGTCTATGCCGTGATAAGTAAACCTCTGGATGTGGTTGACACTCTCTCTGCAGACAGATACAGTGCTGATGTCTCTGCCCAAGCGGTCTTTAAAGGCTTGGATCTTGGTTTTTATCCAGGGCACTCATAAGCTTAGTCTCAAGAGCCCCAATCAGAACCTCTGTTGACTCCACAGCATTGTTGGCAAAGTGAAGATCAGTGAGTCTTTATTCACCAACAGATGCCCCACAGCTGCTGGGACCCCACTACCCTGCCCAACACCCAGTCCATACAGGTACTGAACAAGGTACGAACAAGAACACACAACTGACGAACCCCAGAATCAAGTGGGGGAAAAACACAAAGGTTCTGCCTGCACTCTGCACAGCACTCGCAGTACCAGTGTGCAGGCCAGCCGTGACATCCAGCAACTTTGAGGGGATTCTGCAAAGTCTCAGAATGTCCAACAGGGCAACTCAATCAACTTAGTCAAGCACTTTGCAAAAATCAACAAAGGCTACAATGAAACTCTGCTGATATTTGTGTTTGCGCTTCATAAGGACCTTCAGCACCAGGATGCAGTCGATGGTAGACTTTTTAGGTGTAAAACCAGACTGCTCCGGTTGCTGGTAGCTGAGCAAGTGACCACAGATCCTGTTGAGAATGACCCTAGCAAAGACCTTATCCAACACCGAGAGCAGTGTTATCCCCCTGTAGTTGCCGCAATCCAGGCAATCACCCTTCCCTTCCCAGATGGGGACAAGAAGTCTCGTTTTCCAGTTATCTGGGATGATGCCAGTCTCCCAAATGGAAGCAAAGAATGCTTGCAATGCCAGGAGGACAGCCTTAAAAGTTCACCACAGATGCCACAGATCCCCCCAGCCTTCCCAACCCTCAGCTGGTCCACCACCTGTACAACAAAAAGGCGAGGAACATGGAACCACTTTCGCCCCAGTCGCTAGACCCAAAACAATCCTCATAACCAGCCCCATCCGTGCCAGTGGTCGCATTGAAGTCACCCATGACCAATGGAGTGTCATCTTACAGGCACCCATCGACCATGGTAAATGATGTCTCAGTGAGGGAGACATTCTTCTCACAACTTCACTCGGTGGTTATAGTGTACACTGAGACAACCGGCAAGGCACTCAGAGACTGCCTTAACCGGAGTCTCATAATCCACTCTTTGAAAAGAGTGAAATTGGACACCATCAGAAGGAGCCGATCCACCACAGCAATAGCTACTACCTGAGTCTGACAGCCTTCAGAGCGACCTGACCAATAAAAAGTGTACCTCCTTACAGAGATCTGGGTAGTCCAAGGTCTGCGTACCTCAGAGTGTGCCATAAATGAAATGCAGAGTTTACAATACTCTTCTGACAGCAGAGGAAGATGGACATCATGCTGGAGAGGCAAAACGTTTAACGAGCCTACCCAGATGGGCTGCCTCAAGTTAGGGCCCAAGTGCTTCCATGTAGTGGATAATGCCTCAGCCCCAAACTAGTTCTCCCTTCCCCTTCATAAAACAAATAGCCTTCATTTGGGCAGATGCAACAGAGCTACTCCTGTGGAGAGCAGAAACAAGTCTTACATGCCATTTTGGATCTGTATGACGTTTTTACAGTGGCTGGAGTGCCAGTCCTGGCACCAGTCCCCAAGCTTTCCTTGTAAGTTGGAGGACCATTTACAGCCCTGAATGCAGTTTTAATATCATACACTGGACAAGGAGAAAATATATCTGACGAGTAAGCAGTAGAGTTTATTGGTGTTGCAGTGAACTGCAAGGAAACATAGAGTAATGATGAATAGAGGAAATTGCCTATTTCCATTGACAGCACTTGCTTCTTGTTACTTTGTTTTTCAGGATGTGATCAATGTATCCAAGAAGTTCTTACCGGAAATGGCCAAGGGCTTTTTCAGTCCTAAACTGACCTTGAATGTTGGTGATGGCTTTGAATTTATGAAACAGAACCAGGATGCCTTTGATGTCATCATCACAGACTCATCTGACCCTGTTGGTAAGAAGTAGTTGTGATTCTAGCACAACAAAATGTTGAAATGAATAAGGCCTTCAGAAGGACTCTGAATCCTAACTTGTCTGCCGAAAATAGATCTCACTCCAAGTAGAGCCTGACCATAAGCAAATGAGAGGCTTCAGAAGTGTCAAGGCTGCAAAATGAGGAACATGCTTTCAAAGTTCAAAATTCACAAAGTAAAAATAATAATAATAATTCATTACATTTATATAGCGCTTTTCTCAGTACTCAAAGCGCTATGCACACAGGGAGGAACCGGGAAGCAAACCTTCCACTGTCTCCTTACTGCAAAGCAGCAGCACTACCACTGCGCCACCTGTGAGGACAAGTATACCAAATATGTCAAAATATGTCTCTAAGATGGAAAGAAATGAAAAATCTGGCTTGTATAGAATTCAGCCCCAGAAGTATCTTTATGTCCCTTGGCAGTCCTACCCACAAACTATAAGAACATAGAAGAACAATGTCCCATACATAGAAACTACATAATGAATTAACAGAAAAAATATAATTAAAATAAGCATTTGACTATTCACAAATTACAAAAATGATGATTAAAAAAAGAAAATAAACATAAATTATATGAAGGTCAATGGAGTAGTTAATGTTATGACAGTAAGTCACATTCATTGCCTGGTTTATAAAACAACAGTTTTGTTATGTTGCCAGGTGATAATCGACTCCTGCTGTTTAACCAAATAGCTTTTTAGAACGTTTTAACTACTGTTTGAGTATTTAAACTGTCTTAAATGACTGAATTTACCTTGTTTGGGAATTTTGAAAATGGTCTGTATCTAGGTTGCAATTACCGTTAAGTAGAAATGTTGTACTGGCAAATGTGTCATCTTTTTGGAATTTTCTTGAGTGAACATGGAGTTCCTTCTCATATTTAGGTATACAGTACACCCCCAAATTTCGCGGGGGCTCCTTTCCTAGAATACCCGCGAATTGTGTGAAACCACAAATTTTGGATGTGGGTGAAAAAAATGCCTATTTTTATAGTTTAAACCCTAAATATGCCCCCAAAACACTTTAATTTAATTTCAAACTCAGCTTAATACATTACCTAAAAAAAGAATGTAAAATACCGATGTTGCCGCTATATGTACTGCAATTCATGCAAGTGCGTTTTCATTGCCAGAAGCCTTAGAAGGTGCAGGGTGTTTCGACAGCATCTTGGGGCTTTAAGCCTTAAACTGTCACATACTTGGGGGTTAATGCATCCCTAGACACCAAATACTTTTTTGCTGCACTTTAAGTAAACGTCACAATTTACAAAGAAAAGTGAAATTTTAATGGAATACGTCATTTTTTTTCATACAAAGAGCATCACAATTACTGCAACACTTGATAGTTTTTACAGTTCATTAGCAGTGTGTAAAGTTATTTAAAAAAAAAAATACTGGAACAATATGTACAAGGTGTAACTGACGCCATGGATGAAATCACTGAGCCAACTGCACTTGAACTGGCTGCATGCAAGCACACAGGTAAGCACTGATGCTGGCAGGCTATAGTGCAGCAGCTCAGTCACAGGGACAGTGAGGCTGCAGGATGTCATGCTTGGGTCACAGGCACAGAAACACAGGAGATTTTAGAGACAGAAACTTTATTCATACACTTCAAACAAACATGTCTCAGAAGTAAAATGAGCTCAGTATGCAGTTAGTTCTCGTTTGAAAGAATAGGCAAACATCATAGGGGAGCACAACGGGAGCGGAACCCGCAACAGGAGCAGAGGATGTCTGGGGGAGGAGAGAGGAACAAAGCAATCAGCCAAAAAGGACATGTGCTGTTCAGGCTTTTAAGTAAGCGTAGCGGCACACGAGAAGCATATCACGCGACAAAGCAGCCGCAAGTAAGGGAGCAATGTGAAGGTAGTCTATCAGTGTTTTTTTAAGAGGGTTTTTTTGAGGAGTGTCTATGTCTTCTAGAAGTGCGTTCAGCCCCCCTGCTCACAAGGGGATGGCTGTGGTCATGACCTGGCTGCTCAACGAATGTACAGCACTGACTGATCAGCTCCTGCGTGCTCGCAAATGGCACTGGGAAACGACTATAGCCAGTTGTGGTGGTTTAAGGGTTCAGAGGAACAAAACGGAAAATACAAGAATACTCAGCTGGAGATGTATCACAGTCAATCAGCAGCAAGGAGAAATGAATAACACTGTAGCGGTCCAGTGCCGCTAAGATTCACACCATCGAGAATACAGTGATTTATTTTTATGGTGGAGATTCCAGGGACGCACCCAGCCTTGGCCTGACCCGCACGCACTCACAAACAGAGACAAAAACAAAGCAAACCGGTAATCAAACAACAAATAAAGAATGTAATGAAAACAGTGATACCACCCCTGTTCCCCTTACGGTAATTACACATTAAATACAACAAAGCACAAAGAAAACACGCAGTAAATCATGAAAAACGGCAATGGATGAAATGTAATGATAAAAATAGATAGTCCAGAGATACACACGTTGAATGGGAATGTAAAGGTAGTCCTACCGCTAGTTCCTGAAATGGTGAAGAGTGCTCCTTTCTTTGCAGGATGGCCATGAATCCACTTACAGTCCTCATGTACACAGGCAGACAATTCAGACGCCAATAACGAAACGATCCAGGACAAAACTAATAAGCAGAGGTAACCCAACAGAAGGCAGACAGACAGGAACTTGAAACACAAATTACAAAAACTTTTTTTTTGCATTTGGTCACTGGCCCCCTTTTTAAAAGCCGCGCTGACATCATTTGACCCCCAGCAGACTCGGCAGAAGACCAATCGGAGCCACTGCTGGGAGTTGCAGTTTCAAATTCTATTGGCTACTTTCGCCATCCCAAGAAGAGTTCTCCAGTACAGTATTTCCACGAAAAGCCATAAAAATTGCAGTGAATATTTGTGGTTTCTGCTAACAATTATTAGATAGGTTCTAAGGAAAACTCGGTGCATGACTGAGGCCGTGAACTCTGAACTGCGACTTCTTGGGGGTTTACTGTACTCCAACTATCAGAAAACATACTGTTAGGTGTGTGGCTTGATAATGGTTATAAATTGACCTGATGTTAGTCTATTGCAGTCTGGTCAATGTACACTGTGGACTCGACTATTTACTAGCATCCCTAAGATATTTGATGATCCTAAAAAGACCCTCAGTTTTTCTGTTTGTGTAGCATTTCCTTTGTCCTTCCTTTCAAATGAGGTGGCTCCCTCAGTGTTGTTGCTCTAAAGAAAAAGCAATTATTGTTGCCTTACCACCTTGTGGGTTCTCCAATACCTGCAAACCTTTTCTCTTCTGTCTTTAGAGTTTTACTTCAAACTCACTTACCCTAGGCTTCTCCTTCTACTAGCAGGTATTTACCTTTAAACTCTTGACGTCATGGATTCTTTTTTGGGGTTGTGGCATTCCATATAATTTTATACTGTTAGGCCGCAATGTCACTTAACAGCTCCTGTAGTTGTGATACCCCTGAGTTCTTCCTCTTTTTCCCCCCCAAAGGCTGGTGCCTATATTAAGTTTTGGGCAATGGGGGGAAAAAAATAATAATGCTGGATATCTATACTGATATGGACTGGGTAATGTGTTAGGAACGAACGGATGCTATATGGTTTCATGGAAATGAAAATTCTCAACCTACAGAGAGCTGAATTCAAAGACTCCCCGAAATTCAAAGTGAAAAAATGATGCAGCAGGCTAGTCCATTTTCCCGAAATTCCTTTGCAGCAACTAAAAATCGTACTGAGTAGTTTGTATGGCCCCCACGTGCTTGTATGCATGCCTGACAACATTGGGGCATGCTCCTAATGAGACAACAGATGGTTTCCTGGTGGATCTCCTCCCAGTTCTGAACCAGGGCATCACTGAGCTCCTGGACAGTATGAGGTGCAACCTGGCGGCGTCAGATGACTGAAACCTAACGTCCCAGAGTTGTTCTATTGGATTTAGGTCAGGCGAGTATGGGGACCAGTCGATGGCATCAGTTCCTTCATCCTCCAGGAACTGCCTCCATACTCTTGCCACATGAAGCCGGGCATTGTCATGCACCAGGAGGAACCCAGGACCCACCGCACCATACCTAATGGCAGTCAAGGTGCCGTTGTCTAGGCTGTAGAGGTCTGTGCTTCCCTCCATGGATATGCCTCCCCAGACATCACTGACCCACCACCAAACCAGTCATGCTGAACAATGTTACAGGTAGCATGACGTTCTCCACTGCTTCTCCAGACCCTTCCACGTCTGTCACATGTGCTCAGGGTGAACCTGCTCTCATCTGTGAAAAGCACAGAGCACCAGTGGTGGACCTGCAAATTCTGGTATTATATCAATCAAGCTCCACAGTGCAGGGTAGTGAACACAGGGGCAACTGGAGGGCATCAGGCCCTCAGGCCACCCTCATGAAGTCTGTTTCTGATTGTTTGGTCAGTGACATTCACACTAGTGGCCTGCTGGAGATCATTGTGTAGGGCTGTAGCAGTGCTCATCCTGTTCCTCCTTGCCCAAAGGAGCAGATACCGGTCCTGCTGATGGGTTAAGGTCCTTCTACAGCCTTGTCCAGCTCTCTTACAGTGACTGCCTGTCTCCTGGAATCTCCTCCATGAACTTGAGACTGTGCTGGGAGACGCAGCAAACCTTCTGGCAATGGCACGTATTGATGTGCCATCCGGGAGAAGTTGGACCACTTGTGCAACCTCTGTAGGGTCCAGGTATCACCTCATGCTACCAGTAGTGACACTGACCATAGTCAAATACAAAACTAGTAAAAAAATCAGTTGGGAAAAATGTCGGTGGCCTCCACCTGTTAAACCATTCCTGTTTCGGGGGTCATCTCATTGTTGCCCCTCTAGCGCACCTGTTGTTAATTTCATTAACACCAAAACAGCTGAAACTGATTAACAACCACCTCTGCTACTTAACTGACCAAATCAATATTCCAGAAGTTTCATTGACTTGATGCTATCCATTGATTGAAAAGTGTTCCTTAAATTTTTTTTGAGCTGTGTGTATGTACAGTATATATGTATAACCTCGGGTCACATGTGTCTCGGAACACGTACAAATCGAGTTACGACCAAAAAGTTCGCCAAACTTTTGCATCTGTTCACGACCACACAGTCGGGTGACAAACAAGCCGGTTTCCCTTCCGGTTCGTACGCACCGATGATTTATGCATGTGTTCAGTCTCTCCCTGTACAGTACATTGTTCTCAGTCAGACGTGCATTGCGCAGAGGGACTTTACCTCAAAGCTGTAATCTCCTCTCCACCCAGTTCCTCCTCACTTCCTTCATGCCAGAACTCGACTCGTGCAAGGTTAGTTTTCTTGGTTGTTTCTGGTTAGTTTTTGTATAAATGATGGATTTTTCAAATGTTCATTTTTTTCCCCCGTGCTTAAAACTCATTAAATAAAGTGTTTACAGAGAGCGGTTTGTAAGGCTGTAGCGTGAACTATTGCAATGTTAGTTTTCTCTGTTCAAGATTTTCTCAGTGTTGTTCAATGTTTTTACATTTAGTTTACTATTACACTGTGCATTCTATGATAAAATTAAGTATTTTTGTGCTTAAAAATCTTTTAAAAAAACATATATATTTACATACAGCTTGTACGGTCCGGAACAGATTAATTGTATTTACATACAATCCTATGGGGGAAATCACTTTGGGTCGCGACCAAATTGGGTTGCGACCAGAGTTTTTGAACGAATTATGGCCATGACCTGAGGTTCCACTGTATGTATGTATGTATGTATGTATATACAGTGCATCCGGAAAGTATTCACAGTGCATCACGTTTTCCACATTTTGTTATGTTACAGCCTTATTCCAAAATGGATTAAGTTCATTTTTTTCCTCAGAATTCTACACACAACACCCCATAATGACAACGTGAAAAAAGTTTACTTGAGGTTTTTGCAAATTTATTAAAAATAAAAAAACTGAGAAATCACATGTACATAAGTATTCACAGCCTTTGCTCAATACTTTTTCGATGTACCTTTGGCAGCAATTACAGCCTCAAGTCTTTTTGAATATGATGCCACAAGCTTGGCACACCTATTATTGGCCAGTTTCGCCCATTCCTCTTTGCAGCACCTCTCAAGCTCCATCAGCGTCAGTGCACAGCCATTTTCAGATCTCTCCAGAGATATTCAATCAGATTCAAGTCTGGGCTCTGGCTGGGCCACTCAAGGACATTCACAGAGTTGTCCTGAAGCCACTCCTTTGATATCTTGGCTGTGTGCTTAGGGTCGTTTGTCCTGCTGAAAGATGAACTGTCGCCCCAGTCTGAGTCAAGAGCGCTCTGGAGCAGGTTTTCATCCAGGATGTCTTTGTACATTGCTGCAGTCATCTTTCCCTTTATCCTGACTAGTCTCCCAGTTCCTGCCACTGAAAAGCATCCCCACAGCATGATGCTGCCACCACCATGCTCCACTGTAGGGATGGTATTGACCTGGTGATGAGCGGTGCCTGGTTTCCTCCAAACGTGATGCCTGGCAATCACACCAAAGAGTTCAGTCTTTGTCTTATCAGACCAGAGAATTTTCTTTCTCATGGTCTGAGAGTCTTCAGGTGCCTTTTGGCAAACTCCAGGCGGGCTGCCATGTGCCTTTTACTAAGGAGTGGCTTCCGTCTGGCCGCTCTACCATACAGGCCTGATTGGTGGATTGCTGCAGAGATGGTTGTCCTTCTGGAAGGTTCTCCTCTCTCTACAGAGGACCTCTGAAGCTCTGACAGAGTGACCATCAGGTTCTTGGTCACCTCCCTGACTAAGGCCCTTCTCCCCCGATCGCTCAGTTTAGATGGCCGGCCAGCTCTAGGAATATTCCTGGTGGTTTCGAACTTCTTCCACTTACGGATGATGGAGGCCACTGTGCTCATTGGGACCTTCAAAGCAGCAGAAATTTTTCTGTAACCTTCCCCAGATTTGTGCCTCGAGACAATCCTGTCTCGGAGATCTACAGACAATTCCTTAGACTTCATGCTTGGTTTGTGCTCCGACATGAACTGTCAACTGTGGGACCTTATATGGACAGGTGTGCGCCTTTCCAAATCATGTCCAATCAACTGAATTTACCACAGGTAGACCAATTAAGCTGCAGAAACATCTCAAGGATGATCAGGGGAAACAGAATGCACCTGAGCTCAGTTCTGAGCTTCATGGCAAAGGCTGTGAATACTTATGTACTGTACATGTGCTTTCTCAATTTTTTTTATTTTTGATAAATTTGCAAAAATCTCAAGTAAACTTTTTTCACATTGTCATTATGGGGTGTTGTGTGTAGAATTCTGAGGAAAAAAGTGAATTTAATCCATTTTGGAATAAAGCTGTAACATAACAAAATGTGGAAAAAGTGATGCGCTGTGAATACTTTCCAGATGCACTGTATATATATATTTATATATATTATTATTATTATATATATATATATATATATATATATATATATATTATTGTGACGGGCGGCCACAGCCATTACCTGACCGAGACGCCAACTGTATGGAAGGGCCGAGGTAGAGAGAGCATTGACAAGGCAATACCTTCCCTGGGATGCTGGAGGGCAGATATCCTGGGTGGCTGTAGCACCATGGATTCCCACAGCTTATGCTGGGAGTTGGAGTTTGGCACAGCACTGTTGGGTACCATGGGGCTGCCAGTGGGAGCTACAGAGCCCTACATTGGGCTCTCGCCACACCTGGGAATGATTCTGGGTCCGATTAATGAGCCACCTGGAATACTCCAAGGACTTGCTTAAAAGGAGCTGCCTCACTCCCTTTGAATAGTCACAGTTGGGATGAAGAAGGATAAAGCTTGCAAGGGAGGAGTGGAAGCAGAATGACTGAGAATTGGCAGCGGAAGGAAGGACTGTGTTGTGGTGCTGTATGGACTGTGCTGTACTTTGGGGGAGCGAAGAACAAACGCTTCCCCGGCTGTAAATAAAGGCTTGTTGTGTGGTGAACCTGTGTGCTGCCTGCCTGTGTCAGGTTAGGGCGACTGTACACGTCCCGGTGGTCCACAGTGTATGAATGTATCAGCAGGTTTTTCAAGTAGCAGAAACTTTATTACTGTTGTGCCAGTTACAAACACAAGTCTTTTACAGAGGTGAACCAGCCTCACAAGGAACAGCTGTCAGACAAACTTGATGCAACAGCCCCGACTACAATGCAACAGGCGGGTTTCTGAAGAGCCACTGCGTCCCCCTGCAGCAGCGGTCACAATATATATAGTAACAAAGGCTCTATATTGCGCCCGATTTGACACGGGAGGCACGTATAAAGTAAAGAAACCTTTATTTTTCTTCAGCTGGAGGGCACGTCTTCCCCGTAATCCCACCAGCCACAACACAGTCCCAAGCACAAATTCACAAATTAAACCGCTTTTCTTCTCCTGCACCACCACTCCTCCTCCACCCGACTCTGGCTTCTGAGTGGTGGTCACAGGCTCCCTTTATTGGGTACCCGGAAGTGCTCCAGTTAGTTGGTTGCCGACATTTGGCTGCACTTCTGGGTGTGGCAAAACCAGTGCCCAAAAGGGGCCAGCAGCTCCTGCTGCAGCACCCCCTGGCGGCGCCTGCGAAACCCAACAGGGCTGTGGAGAACTCCATCCCCCATGTAGCCCTGCTGCAGGCTGAGGCACCACTCCAACCCAGGGGGGCGGCCAGGGGGAGGTATTGCACTGTCCAGGGCTGCTCCCCCTGAATATATAGTGAAGGGGTGCCCCAGCCGGGCATGGAACCCGGCCGTCTGCCACAATATATATATAGAGAGAGATAGATAGATCTATCTATCTCCACACTTTTTTTTGTTTGTTTTTTTTTTTTTTTTTTTTTTTTTTAAACACAGCTTGGGTGTGGAAGCTGAAGATTACATGCCAATCAGTGGCAGTTTTCGTGATGGAAACTACATATAAAATTAGTCTATCTTTTGACTTAAGACTGAATCAAGACTTTTTCCTTTTGTTGTTCTAGATGGCAAATTATTTTTCTTTCTCAATTCCACATAATTTGCTGCTTTTCTTTTAATTAATGAGAGCAGTAGCTTGATTCATTGTGTGCTGGACCTGGTTTTTCTGTTTTCAGTCTAAACACAGCCTCTAAAGCTGCAGAGATATTATTCTTTGGGCATGGAGCTGTGTGTTAAATTGAAACATTGGAAATAAAATGAAGGAGCAGCTGTGTCTTCATCTGGTTTCTTCCAATTTATATTTGGGCACATTTCTTAAGTTTGTGTCCTCTTCTCTAGTGGTCTGGCTAGTCATTTTTCAATTCCACCCTTTTATGAGTAGAGGTTTGATGGGTGTGTCTTTTAGATGTATACTTTTCTTGCATGTTTATTTGTGGTTTTGTTGCACTTAGTGCCTTGGCATAGAGAAAAAACCATGAGTTACTCACATTTCATCATCCATAAACTGTTCTACTAAAGAAGGTCTACAGACCTCCCGTTAAGCAAGGTCATCTGACTCAAGCTAGGCAATTCACCGTTAAGGCCAAGTTTGAAGAACTGTACAAATGTTGAAGAACTGTACAAATGTGGGTAATCTATATGGTGAAGTAGATGTTTCTGGTTGACCTTGAATTTTGTAGTCTCAGAAACACCTATAATACCATATGTACCCATGATGTCTGTAAATATGCCAAGGCTGTTTCGGGTATATATAATTGTGTTTTGTTTTTTTTTTTCTTCATTTATAGAAAGTTTACAAAGAATGGTAATTTAAGCATATGCGTTGCAGCCCTTTGAATTTTAGATAATTGGCTATCAATTTTTTATTATTTATTTCTTACAGTACTGCACCATATCTGGCAAATTTAGTCTTTTTACAACCTTGTTGTTCTCCTTGTTAAAAGCTGCAAATAATTCTTTACCTCTTCCACCATGGTGCATTTCAGGTCCCGCTGAGAGTCTGTTTAAAGAGTCATATTATCAGCTTATGAAGACCGCACTTCGAGATGGAGGAATTCTTTGTTGTCAAGGTGTGCTTTCATTTTTCCTAAATGTACAGTGCAAGTTTAAGGGAGTGGACTGAGGGCTATACTGTAGTAAAGCTGATTTTAATTGACCTCTTATATTTTTTCTGGTATGTTTGACGTTCCCTTCGAGTATTTCATTAGAAGTGAAAGATAAGGGTAGATTTTTCTCCCTTTGATATTGATTTTATTAATTCAGAGTTTAAAATGAGAGTACAATATTACTAGAAGGCCAACAAAAATGTCTTGTGTAAGGTTTAATACCATTTTCTATGGGGCTAAGTAATCCTGCTGTCCCCTGTATGAACTGATTGCTCCTTATTCACAGTGTGATTTAATGTAAAAGTGCCAGTCAGTTGCTGTCAAATTAACTGCACCTAGCCAAAGCTGATTGGTCCATGTGATGTCTTTTCTGGGCCTTGTTGAATATAAAGATCCTCTAATTCATTGTAACTTCTAGTGAGCATATTTTTAACACTTAAGTAGAACTACTTTTTTATGCATCTGCAAAAGGAAAGCGATAATTAAAGTCTATAAAGAAAGAAAATAAGATTTGAAACAAAGTCTAAAGCATCTAGGTACATAATTGCATTGTTTATCTACCAGTTATTTTCTTCTATATGTAATTTCTTTTTTTATTTTCAAATTTACTTGTTAATTTCTAAATTTGCTTCTAAAATACTGTTATTAAACAATGAACATTTGTAGTAGTAGGAATTTATTCTGATTTGTGTTTGTATTCTTTGTTGTTTGCACTTGTACTGGCAGATGTATATTTTAAAGAATTACAAAGAAAAAAATGTAAAAAGCATAACACAAGTCCTACATTCTAAAGAAAAGCGACAATGTGGCATTAATCATTCTAATTTTATATGCATGTTTATCATAGCATTTTGGTACCCATGACCTAGTCTTCTATGCGATTGATTAAAAATTTGTATTGGATATTAAGATGTTTACTTGGAATTTGTGTTTGCCTATTGAAAAGTGAATTACTTTTTATTCAGAGTAAGAAAAATTGTGATAGTCGTTCTAAGAAAATCGGTTGTGGAATGTTAATTCATATTACTCAGGCTCATTGCCCAAAACATTTAAAGACTGTCACTATCTTCGATAATGAAGTGGATTTCTGCAGCTCTGTCATTGCTTGTAATGTGAGTTTTGATGTCAAGTTATCTTACTTTCTTTTGGGAAATGCATTAGGTGAATGCCAGTGGCTCCATTTGGACCTCATCAAGGAGATGAGAACATTCTGCAAATCTCTTTTCCCTGTTGTTGACTATGCATACTGTACTATTCCAACATACCCCAGCGGTCAGATAGGCTTCATGCTTTGCAGTAAAAATCCGGTAAGTAGCGTGTGTTTCGCAGGTACTACAACATGTAGGTTCCTCATTTTGGGTATACTCCCCAGAGTATGTTCATATGGCCAGAATGCAGGATAGTTATTCTTGGCATGTGGGGCTGGCTGATTTTTTTTTTTTTATTATTATTATTTTTGTAGCCAATTTTTATAGTACTTCTAACCTTAGTTACATATAGCTGACCAAAAACCTTCTAGGATTTCTAAAAAGCGAAGCAGATAAAAATTGTTAATTGTCACACTTAGGTAATGTTTTGTGGTGTAAAAATGTCCACAAAAGTCACTTTAACCTCTGTAAGGTTTTTTTTGTATTGGTGGACAAGTTAATACTGGTAATGCCTGAATTTATCCCCTCTGATTTACATGCACACCCCGCATTACTCGCCTATGTGACATCCACTCATCACTTGTATCTCAAAAACATAAAATATGGCAGAGGCTGATGATCTCAAGCTTCAATACTTTACCAGGGTTTAGATTAACACCTATATTATTCAGCTCTCTTATCGTTACCCCTAACAGAGCCGCAAAATTCTAATAGAACAAGCACAGCTCACACCTGAACAAACATAAAGATATACTCTAACAAGGCTAGATCACTACCTTTTGATAGAGGCAAACAAATAACAAATCACAACACTAGAATTACCAAAGCCTATGAAAAAACTTGTAAACCCAGCCCACCTCAAATTCGTTCACACCTCTCCGTCAGCGTCTTTTGTTTTGTAAATGTATTAATAAGCGCAAGCAGCCTATTATGCCATCCTCCCACCGCCGCAGAAACGGCAAAATTTGCCCTCCCAGCTCAAGCATTGTTTATCTGTTGCAATGGAATATGCTTCAAAACCTTGTGCTGCTATAAATCAGTTGCTGATGAATGTTACTAGCTGATTCAGTGATTCTACTAGCGACAGTATTTGCAGACAAACCTATGGCTTCACAGTTTTTTTGTCCAGACAAATAATTTCCCATGCCTTTATAAACCAATCTTTTATGAACTGGCCTTCAGTGAACAGTCGCGAAGATTTTGCTGTCATGTTACAGAGGACAAAACTCACTTTTACAGAATCTTTGCTTGACTTACTAACATTCGTTAAAAAGGTTCACTGTTTTGCAATTGATGCTTTCAGTCACTAGACATTTTTCTCACATAGTTTGCCAGACAATGCACCACACTGTTCTTGATGCAGTATATTGTAATGTCAACACACATTGTATTCCTTAAACACAGAGATAAACTGCAAAGAAACAAGACACTGGGCTCTGTTTCAGACCTCCGCAACAAAGTGTAAATCTTCCCATTTATCCCGGAATATTCGTTTTTCATCAGCAATCTTGTACTTTTTCGGTGACGTTAATGACTTTAATCAACAAGGAGGCTTACAATTAACAGCAAGAACTATACAAAGTAATTTGCAGACGTTTATGTGAATTGTTTATGTTTTAACTGACATCACTGAAAGTAAAAGTAACAACGCCGAATGTTGAGGTAAATAAGAAGAATGGTATTTTAATTCTGATCATCAGACTGGAAACAGTGTTTTGAGGAAAATGCTGCAAAGTAAAATTGATTTTAGTGGTAGATTTTGGCAGTTCAAGTAAGTCGTTCCAGGCTGCAGATAGTTTTCTCAGGGGCCGCGTGTTTGAGACCCCAGTTCTAAGCAAATACACACTGGTTAGTTTACCTGAGCTTAAACATAACATTGTTTTTTTTTTAAATTTGTATGTTTTTCCCTGAGTTCTCTGTAATAACATATTTACTTGCATCACAGAATTCAATACTGTGTTAAAAATAAAATAATCTTTTATTTCCTTCAAATTATTTAGCTGGTAGTTCAGAAGAATAACCAATCAAGCTGACCCCTTTCTACAGTCACCTTGTAAAAAGTGTACTTTGCTCACTAGCCCTTCAAGCATTTGTCTTTATTCAGCTTCTCCCCTTTACATCTTCTCCCTCCTACCCTTGGATTGTAAAGCAAAATTTGAATACACATCTACTCCAGCTCATATTGTAGAGAGGATGCCTGGATTCAACTAGAAAGTATTAGAGGTATAGGCTTGATATTGGGTTTGTGTTATATACCCGCAATGCAGACCGTAGTTTCAATGAGCAACTTTTTAAAAATGTTAATCTCTCTAAAATTGCTTTTTTTAACCTTACAAACATTTGATCACAACAGCAAGAGTTTTAGACATAATCAACAACTATTTTAACACAGGATTTTAAAACATCAAGAGGTGTCTAGATGTAATATTTTATAATAAATTCAGGGGGTAGATTGAACCATTAGGCTCTTTTGACCACACTGTAATACATTTTGCCGTGTTTTAGCGGAGTGAATATGCAAAAACATATACTGTCAAGTTCAACTTTTGCAGGCATATTTTGGGCAGATGTGCTAAAATCTAAAAGGTGACTAACTAGGACATTTGGTTGTGGAGACAGCTGAGGAGCAGTGGAGCAGGTTTAAAAATGTTTTACATATAAAATGGGGCAAGTTTATTCCAAAATTTTTTACATTACTGTGTTTGTTGTGATACTTTATATGAACATACAGTAGAACCTCTGCTCACAAACGTTTCCTAACACGTACAAATCGGGTTATAATCAAAAAGTTCACCAAAATTATGCATCTGTTCACGACTACACGCTCTGGTGGCAAACTAAAACACTGGTGGCCAGTTTCCCTTCCGGTTCATACATGCCAATGATTTCCCATTCTTCGTTTCCCATTTTCTTTTGTCTGCGTAACAAAGCAGCTGATGTTGCAAAAGGAGTTACAATGTTAACCAATCAGACTTCTCAAGTGCTGGAAGAGGTGGAAAAACTGTTGCTAGTGTGGTTGAACGAGAAGCAACTTGCAGGGGATAGCGTAAACGAGGCGATCATATGCTAGAAAGCCAGGAAGATTCATGGTGATTTGCTGAAGAAAAAAAAAACCTTCTTCGAGTGGCGAAGGTGAGGAATTTAAAGCCAGTAGAAGATGGTTGGAAAAGTTTTGCAAGAGAAGTGGCATTTAGTTTTTTTTCCCTGTGCTTAAAACTCATTAAAAAAAGTGCTTACAGCGAGCGGTTCGTAAGGGTCTAGCGCAAACTCTTACAATGTTAGTTTTCTCTGTTGTTCAAGGTTTTCTCAGTGTTATTCAATGTTTTTATATTTAGTTTACTATTACACTGTGCATTCTATGGTATAATTAACTATTTTTGTGCTTAAAAACATTTTAAAAATATATGTATATTTACATACAGTTCATATGGTCTGGAACGGATTAATTGTATTCATATACAATCTTATGGGGAAATTACGTTCGGGTCGCGTCCATAGTTTTGAAACGAATTATGGTCATGACCAGGGGTACCACTGTGTGTTTATTTTTGTTTGTATCTTTGTTATACAAGCTGTCACTCTCTAGCCCTATTCGGAAGTGATTATGCATTTCCTGGTATAAAACTAAAGTAGTAATTACTGGGGGGTCCTCAATAATTTTTAAAGTTTATTCGGACAAGACTATTTTTTACATCAGAAGGTACTGTAAACTCATTTACAGACAATGCTTTACTCTGAACCCGCATTTTCCCAGTTTCCTTTAGTTAATGCGTGCATATTGTCAGTTCAGACCACATTAGTATCCCTTGTTTATAAGGGTTTGGGTTATAACACTGTCTTTGTCTGGACTTTCAAGGAAGATGGCCAAACATCCACTTGCTTTTCTATGTGTAAATTGTGTCAAGGTGTGTGCCAATGGACCTTTGAGGTAACATAGCACCCCCAGTTATTCATTGTGCACAGTAAGAATTACACAGACCATTCTTCTTTTCATTTCAGGCACTGGGTAAAGTAACTGTTACTGGAGGACTTATAACTTCAGTCCCATTTGAATTGCTCAGTTGACAGAATTTACTGACATGTCGATTCACATGGGACTAGTTTAACCAGGAGTTATTTTTATGGACTTTTTATAGAAGGCAAAAGCCTCTAATTTTTACTAAGATGTGAACAGACAGTCTGAAAAGTTACTGACATGAGCAATTTGGACGGGACTAAAGTTACTGAAGCCCTCTAGTAAAAATTACTTTACATCATCTCCTGGTGTAAAACTAGTTCTGTCGGAATAGGGATTATGATGTGCTGCACTCTTATGGCCTTTCCTTTTGGCAAGTAATTTATATTAAACAAATAAAATGCGAGAAGTAAATTTAAAGAATGTTTTCCTTGTTGCTGTTGGTTTATACTTATGTCAAAGCAACCTTCCTAAGGGACTGAAGCTGATGTGCTTTCTCAGAAACCTTTCCACAAGGAAAAACCCTAAATACCACACCCCTTATTGTCCATATTTTATAATATATGAACATATTGTTTGTAAATGAATAGTAGAAAATGTGTTCTTTATGTCATAACCATGTGTGATGACAAGGTCCTTGTAATTAGATGATATCGATATTGAAGATATTTTCTTTTATAGCTATTGTATATAACTATGTCATTTTTGGCCCAACCCTAGTAAAGTGCATCAGAAAAAACCATGTATAAAATAAAAAATATACAAACAGTGAAATAGCACATGCTGTGAGTTTTTAGGTGTGAAGAAATTGATAAATTCTGGGACTGCAAAGGAGTAACTTAGTGATGCCGCTTCAAGCAGAAAGGCTGAAATAAAAAACAAAATACTGGGACTGAATAACCTACAGTATTGCCAGCACATATATAAATCCTTGATGTGTATTTTTCAAAAATCATTTGATCAGGCAGATCTTTATAACTGCAGGCCATTAAGCTTAACATGCATCATGGGTAAACTAATGGATGGTGGTGGTAAAGAAAAGATTGAACATCACATGACAAGAACAGGTGTATTAATGTACAATCAACATGTGATTCAGATGGGTTAGTTGTGTTTTACTAATTTTCTGGAATTCTTTGAGGAAAAGACAAAAGAATGTATTCTGGGGTTAGGAGTTTAATATTGTTTTATCTTAATTTAAAAGGGATTTGATAAAGTACTTCATGAATGGCTAGGCATCACACCAAAAGAAGAGGGCATTTAGAACAAAGTGTGTAGATGGGTGCACAATTGGCTCAAACACGTGAAGCAAAGGGTTATGGTACAAGAAACCTTATGAAAATTAAGTGATGTTAAAAGCGGTTTCTCTCAGGGATCAGTACTGGGTGTACTGTCCTGTTAAATATATTTTAATGATACAGTTAAGAATACAAATAACACACTGATTTGTAGGTGATACTGAACTAGGTGGAATAGATAACAAGAACAACATTTATTGATATAGGACATTTTCTTGTGAATGGTATAGCTCAAAGTGCTTTACAAGATGAGGATGGAAAGTTTATATGAAACAAAATTAAGATTAGGCAATAATAAGTAACAAAGAATAAGGTGGCCAGGAGAACAAAAAAAGCAAAACAAAAAAAATGCAGATGGGCCAGAGGAAGAAAAAAATACAAACAA
This sequence comes from Erpetoichthys calabaricus, assembly GCF_900747795.2. Classification (NCBI taxonomy): domain Eukaryota; kingdom Metazoa; phylum Chordata; class Cladistia; order Polypteriformes; family Polypteridae; genus Erpetoichthys; species Erpetoichthys calabaricus. The sequence continues at coordinate 159,853,888 of NC_041401.2, read as the reverse complement.
ACAAAATCTGCAGGGGTTCCAAGGCCAACAGACTGCCCTCCTGCCCACCCACCGGGCATTGTACCTAACATAAATTATCTAAATCAGTCCTTATGGCTTTTAGGCTTCACGTAAAAGAATTTGATGACGGTGGAAATGTGGACATCTGGGGTGCTGCCTTCAAACCATCAATGTAGGGACTGCATGGTGCTTTGAACAGAAAATCAGAAAAAGAACAGTAGGAATTAGTACGGAATGCGGAGCCTTGATGAAAGTGATAATTCAGTGCACATATAGCTTAACAGGGATATGTTATAAGAAAGCCATGTTAAAATAAGAGTAAGCTGACCTAATGGAAGTACTTAGATTGAAAAGAGCAGTGGACTCGGGATAAATCCTTGTTGGACACCATATAGAATATCACGTTTAATTAAACTACTTATAATTACCACAAATACTTAACAGGTAGAAAATTCTTTAAGACTCAAACCAATTTAAGACATTGCCAGAGAGGCCCACCCACTGACTAAGGTGATTTATAAGAATATTGTGATCAATGGTATCAAATGCTGCACTCGGGTCTAAAAGGATGAGAACAGATAAATGGCCTCTGTCCTCATTTATCCACAAGTCATCTAATCTAGAGTTAATCCAATCATTTAGAAGAGACTTGGATAGAACTGAAGCTTGAACAGATTTGTGGCAAATGAAGTTTACTGTACTGCAAGTAAATTTAAGAAATTTGAATACAAAAGTGGGAGGTCTCAATTTGAAAGTACACCTTATGAGAGGGAACTAAGAGTTGCTGTGGACTTGTCACTATCTATATCTAGACAGTGTATAGAAGCCATTAAGAGGGCTAACGAGATGTTGGGTTATAGCATGACATGTAGAGCAAGTCTTTGTTTATTTTTCTACTGTAAAATTAAAAATTCTAAGTAGTTATGAAGTGTTTTAAATTTTGAGTAGACCTACATTTAAAAAGAAATGTCTATTTAACAGACTCTGAGATGTTTGTCCTTAATGGATATATTATTTTGCAAGAATTGTGGTCATGGCTATGCATGTAGGACTACACTTACCGTATGACTTAGAAGCAAAACCTTGTCATTTAGTAACACAAATAAGTGACATCTGTGAATTATATTTAATGTATAAGCATGAAAGAATACAGCATAGCCATATCCCACTATCCACATAACCACTCCAGCATTTAATGCCAGGTTTTGTCTTAAACAGGAAAATCTAGCTTGCCAACTTCACTAGGTATTGTTCTAATTGGACAGAGGCATTTTTCCTTGGAAACCTGCTGCAGGTGTGGGTGCACATGTTAGTGTTAACTGTTTGTTGAGTAATGCATGGCATGTACACAAAATGTTTGAAATGTGATCTTTTTATCTTTCTTGTAATGCAATGTCATTTTTCTCTATTGAAGTCTACTATTGTGGTGGTATTCAGAGTTTTAATACTTCCAGTGTGTTGCTCAAATTCACTGCACTTAAGCAGTGTGTTTTGTTTATCAGGAGAGAGAGAAAGAGCGAGTCAGTAAGCTCTATTTAAACAAATTGCTGCTGTTCTGCCACACAGTGCAAAGTTTTAGCTTCTTTTCACTTAAGAAAATGGAAAATATTCCTGCATCACTGTAGTTTTTAATGTAAAATTCAACACTTTTTTTTATAAGAACCTATCTGCTTATAATGACTGTATAATAAATGAGATTTTTAAACAGAAGCTAAATATATATACTTTCCTATTAATTAAAAAAATGCAGACTGGCGATAGGGTGCAAGTTAAACCAATTAAATCCTTGTGCCATAAGCTGGAGTTACTTACTAAAGCACTTTTTATACCCTGGCTCATCCACTTCAATCTCAGCTCTGCCCACAAGTTATAAATCAATTGTATTGCACAAAGAAAGATATTTAAAAAAAAAAAAAATGCACATATAAGATTAAATATTAACTTAAAACATCTATCCAAGATTTCAGAACATATTTTAAAGTAAACACACTCTTATACTATAATAAGATAAATGTTCTTGAATTCAGATATGTTAAATCATAATAATTTGGCAGGCTAGCATTCCAAATTGAGACAAAAAATAAAAAAGAGCAAGCACGCAAAAATGACTTTATTCTTTTTTTTTTTTTTTTTTTTTTTTTTAATTTTTGTTCCTTCCTGAATTGTATTAGATGCTGCTTTCAGCTTTCTCACTGGTGAATTCATTAGGTCATATCAGATGTTAAGAGCTCAGCTTAAGCAGGATATTCTGTTCATAATTAGAATCATGGCCAGTCACAGCTTGTACAGTAGTATCTGTGAGGCTCCAACTTTATACAGCATTTGAAATGTGGGTTTTGTAAATGGCTTTACATTGAGTTGTAACAAAGTGATCAGACATACAGTACTGTACAGATCCCACCAAAATAAGAAAAACACAATATACAATTAAAATACAATCCAATAAAAGAGTTGCACTGAACCCTAGTCAACACATAAAACCCAATCCAATTGGGAGATTTACTTGAATGACAACCTAATTTCGATTTAGCTCCTCATGTAAATTAAAAGGCTAGAAGTAAAACAAAACTGAGGCAGATGCCCAGTAATCTTATTTTAGAATAACATGAATAAATTCTTTTCAAATTCCAAAATAAAATATTTTGCATCATTCCATGCAGAGACAATTGATATTTTTTTTTTCTAGTTTTAAATATTAGTAGTAATTTTGCAAGCAATTTAGTTTTTTCACATGGAATGGATAACATAGTTATGGTAATACATTTCTAGAAAATTAATAATGTACTTTTGAACTGAAGTGATCATCTTAACCTCCCTGCTAAATAATTGTGCATGTGTAAATTGCATTAATGAACTAATAAAGGACCATTCAGGATTGATGAAGCTTGGGGTGAATCTGATTTCGTAAGGGACAAAGGTAGTCCATTTTAATTACAGAATACAGAAAACTACAAAGGAAAAATGAAAGGAAATCAAAATATCCTGTTATGTTTCCAGACAATATATATATATATATATATATATATATAATAAAAATTCACTAAGCCTCCAGCGAGCAAGACACCCATGGAGCACACAGGAAAGAGCCACGCCCACCAACTCTAAGACCATTGGATACGACGATAACTCGCAGAGCCACGCCCACCAACTTGGACGCATCAACTCACAAAACACGGCGTCATTGGATACAACGACAACTCGCAGAGCCACGCCCACCAACTCGGACACAGCAACTCACAAAACAGGGCATCATTCACGTTCATCTCTGCTACACTCCACATGCACCTCTGAGCCACGTTGACTTTTCATTATTCTTTTCGGTTACGACGCATGACTGCGTCCACCATCGCAAACCGTTTTACACACCATGGTCTTAGAGTTGGTGGGCGGGTCTCCGTGAGTTGCTCTTGCGAGCGGGCACATGACCAGGCGGTGTGTATGCTTCGAGAACAAGGGTGGACGCGGCAGGACCATCTAAGAAGAAGCATGTTTGTCACGGATGTGAATCGCTGTATGCAGCGTGTAAAACAGTTTGTTTGTCGCAGATGTGAATCGCTGTATGCAGCGTGTAAAACAGTTTGCGAGAGATATCCCATGGTCTTAGAGTTGGTGGGCGGGTCTCCGTGAGTTGCTCTTGCGACCAGGCACATGACCAGGCAGTGTGTATGCTTCGAGTGCGAGGGTGGACGCGACAGGACCATCTAAGAAGAATCATGTTTGTCGCGGATGTGAATCGCTGTATGCAGCGTGTAAAACAGTTTGTTTGTCGTGGATGTGAATCGCTGAATGAGCGTGCGACGGCTGTCCTCCAATTGTCAGTCATGGACAATTGTATGTTGCCCTCTCCATCTTTTCATTCACCTACAGTCGTATCCTCAAACCCACCCCATTTGGACAACTGTGTCTTTCAGGAAGTGTTCACCCATCAATACAGTCATCCCTCACCTATCGCGGGGGTTACGTTCCAGAGCCCCCCCGCGATAGGTGAAAAATCCGCGAAGTAGCGACCTATATTTATTTTATTATTTATACATATTTTAAGGCTTTATAAACCTTTCCCACACTCTTATAAACCTTTCTCACTCTCTTGTTAACCTTTCCCACACTCTTATAAACACTTCCTATGCTCTTAAACACTTTCTACATTCTTAAACACCGCAGATCAACACTGCACACTGCATGCAGCGATCAGACGTCGATGCGTCTGCACTCGCTTTGTGAAGGGGGGCAGCTGAACTCACGCTGAGCAGAAGTGGACTTTGTGCTGCTTCTGCCAAAATGCCTTCTTGTCGCTCTGCGCGTTTGGAAGGAGGAGGAGTGGGGGGTGTGTGAGGGCTGAATGCACGTTCGCTCAAACCCTCCTCCCCGGAGGCGCAGTATGCTCCTGCCACTTCGCATTGTCAAGGGGGTGGGGAGCTGAATGAACGCTAAGGAGAAGTGGACTTTGTGCTGGCTTTGTGCTGCTTGTCGCTCTGCTTGTCAATAATTTAAAAACCTGTACAGCACCTATTTTCCTGTCTCACTGTCTTGTCTTGCATGAAGTTAAAATGTTTTATAATAGTGAGATGTTACTCATATCCTTAGCCCGACATCCACATGTCATATGTGTTAACAAAGTGTGTTTTATAAGTTTACATGTGTTTAAAGCATGTGGGATGGGTATTTTAAGGCTTAAACTATAAAAATGTTTATTTATATGGTCTTTCTATATTGCGGATTTTCTCCTGTTGCTGATGGGTCTGGAACATAACTTCCGCGATAGGCGGGCAATCACTTGTATTTAAAAACCCGCAAAGTCGTGAATCCGCGAAAAGTGAACCGTGAAGTAGCGAGGGATTACTGTACATAATTATGCGATGTTTGCTACGCCACGGGTTGGCTAGTAAAAAATAAAATGCATATCTTTTTATTTAAGAAATGGACAAAAGAGTGAACCATGTTAATATCTTATGTTTTAGAAAACTGGTTTTTAAACTTACTCTTGGAGATTAAATGTGAGTGCAAGTTTCTGTCCCAACCAGTTTCATAGTCATTTTCCCTCAAATTGATCTCATTAAATTAGGTGGTTGTTTTCTCTTCATTTATTCTGCATTCAGAAAAGCACTGCAGCATGATTTATACATTTATAAAACATTGAGAAATATTTGTCTTTTCTATAGATTTAAATACTTTTGTTGTTTTTCTGTTAATTTTCCATTTTTCTGTGTAGTTTACTCACTTAATTCTATCTTAATTATGACAAAGAAAAACTTGCATAGATGATACCCAGACAAACAACACTGAATGTTGAAAGATTTCCGAGTACTTCTCCTTCAGTCCCCATTAATGTGCTTGTTAGTAAATAATGGATTAAATAACCAGAATATTTGGATAAATAGACTTAAAATCATGATGATAATGATGAAAATCATAAACACTGTTATCCCCCATGTAGCATACATAAATTCTTGGTACATTTATAATATAAATGTGCCAAACTTAGTTTTGCCATTTCTGCACATATCCTACACTGAAACTAGAAATAACAGCTTGCTTAATTAGGCTAGGAGTCTAATTAAAAACAGAAGTAGGTTGGAACACTTGCCATAAAGGGGTCCCTGTGACAAAGATGAAGAACCACTGTTTTAAAACAACATGAGATTTTGTAAATGTTAATAAATCATTTAACAGTAATAAAAAGATGTTGATTTTTTAAATCACTTCCACCTGCCTTCCCACAATCAAGTTACATTTTTGTAAGGATGGATTTTTATGACCTATTCTGTCTATTTGTGAAAAGGGTTTTTCTCCTTACATTAGCTGCAGATAGCCAAAAATGTCTTGTGAGTCAATCAAGAACATGAACCCTTTTGGGTTATGGAAGGTATATTAATTCTTCCAGTTAAGACACACATTTTCATATTTATCTTTTCATGTGTTTATTATTTAATTAAATTACTTTTGTGGGCATGTGCAGATATTAAGGTGGATTTGAAGACCTTTTATGTCCAGCTTTTTGTCCTTGTTTAATGGGCAAGCTGAGAAAAACACAAAATATGCAAGAACATGTACAGTGTTACTGATTACTGGCGTTTCATTAAACTTGCAACCTGTGGATGGAACATTAAAAGTGTCTGCCAGATGACTGATGTCTTTAATATATCCTGTTTGTCTTTCTGTATACAGTACTTCACAATCTTGAGCTGAGCAGGTGTCAGACAAGCATATTAGGCACCTAGTAAGGGTGGACTTGTGCTTAGGTTGTGAGATTGAAATTGATATGTGTCAGCTGTTGAAATTTATCTTGTTCCAGTTGAAAGACTGAGGTACTGCCCTTACCTAATGCTGAAATGCTTATAGAAATGTGTGCATCTAGTGTTTGGTACAATATTTGTGACCATATAGTTTGGAATAGTTTAGACACTTTTTAATGTTTTATATAGTAATAATTTTCAGACATACAAATCAAATGCTGCATTTAATGCTATAAGTGTCACCTATTTTCTCACTGAAACAGATAATGTGAAGAACACAGTTTGTTTATGGCCTGAAAATCCCGATTTTAAGATACTTCTCTGATTTTGACGGTCTAGACAGGATTTGTAACCCCAGCCAACTGTGCAGTACGTATTTTTTTTACCAGTCAGAAAGAAACTTTCAAATTGCAGACAGAACTATTTTTCTCGGTCAATATTTTAGTGGAATTTAGATGAAAATATTCTGGTTTTCTGTGCCTAAGAGCCTTGAACATATTTATTCCAAATACAAGGGCAATTGTGAAATAATCACCAGGAAAAAGTGCAGTGATATACATTGCCTTGTACAGTGATATACAATGTAAAAATATTCAGCCACCCAAAACTCTTCTTTGTGCTAGCACTTATCCTACACTTGCTTGGGGTCTTTTTTGGCATGCCAGCCTCCACTTGTTTATATTGAGGTTATCTTCAGGGGCAACATCCACTTGCCATGTATCCTCTTTCAGGTGGTCCACCTTTCGTTTGGCTTTGTGGCCGTTTTCCTCTTGGACTATGACAAAGTGCCATCTCTGTCACTTTTTGGTAGTTGCTGGTCACCAAATATACATACAATTAAAGGATGGCTTCACGCATCTTCTCAATGATAGGCACCACTCCCATGATTCTTCCCACATTGCTGTTCATGAAGTGATCTGGCCTTGTTAGGTCAAGAGTCCAGCGAAGCATTTTCATCTCCATGACATGGAGAGCTTGTTCATGGTTGCAGGACAACGTTTCTTTCCACACAAGGCCACCAGGCAGGTGACAGCCTTGTAGATTTTTCAGCTTCATATAGATCGTCATCTGTCATTCACAGAGCACTCCAGTGACTTGGTGTCAAATCAGACATGCAATGTTGACTTGTGGTCTGCCATTATGGATAGAGTCGCCAAGTGCCCAGGTACTTAAAATGTGTGGCCTTCAAGTCAACTTGAATAGCGAACGGAGGCAGCTATTTAAAAAAAATAAATAACAGGAATTCTGAGAAGGCAGGTCTCTACACACTGCCATTGAAAAAGAGATCAAGAGCTACTTGATGATACCTGAGACAGACAGTAATGTAAATCTACTTCTCCTTGAGTGGTGGAAAACACAAAAAGTACATTTCCTCAAATTGGGGAAACTTGCAAAAAAGTACCTGTGCATCCCTGCATCAAGCAGCCCTTCCGAGACGGCTTTCAGCACCGGAATAAATGTTGTAACATGTGACTATGCTGCTCTGAAGCCAGATGATGTGGATTGACTGGTGTTTCTGTCGCACACTTGAAGCTTCCTTAGTAGAATTTTATAATTGTTTTATTTTTTTTTTTTGTATCTTTGTTCAATATATGACAGAACCTGTTTACAAATGCTGTAATTTTTTCCATGTTCAGTATTTGACAGAACTTTGGATTTTTACACCATAGTATACAGTATGTTAGATATTTGTCCTTGCTTGTATGCTGCATATTCTCCTTAGAGCAGAACAGTTTATATTTATCCAGACTGTAATGTCCATGCCCTGTAGTTCAATTATGATTAGTATGCTATTCCCTTTAGATTCGTATATTGTTTACATTGAAGTCTGTTTAAAATGTTTTCATTATAATAGTTTTGTTTGTCTTAGGGACATTTTTTTGTTTAAATCCTGTAGGCCACTTTGAAATTGTTTATTCATACTTGCACTCTTTAATCTCAGTGATACTTTGACTGATGGTTTTAATGTTTTTGTGTTATTTATTTATCTAAAACTAAAGTAAAATAAGATCTGTTTCCCTCAGCTGTTTTTTCCATTAATCTAGTTAATAAGCTACAACTAATATCTTAAGACTGAGCTAAATCAATAATTTTTTTACAAACATGTTTTTAAAGTAAGCAAAATAGTGTCTAATTATTGTTATCATCAAAGTCCCAGAAAGAATTGAGATAAAATTTCTTGCCAGTAGGGAAGAACACCCCTAGGGGCTGAGTACTTTTTCAAGTAGTGTATATTAGTCATTTAAAGTATAAAAAAAGTGTACCGGTAATTAAATAATCATATGAAAATTTAAGCAACATAATTAAATATTTAATAGAATTATTATGAAATACATTTGATTTAGTAAAGTATTATCATAACTTAAAATGGGCTCATTTCTAAAAACTGTTTGTTTTTACAATGGGACTTTTCTGAGTAGTTTCTGCACAGGTCTTTTAATGTCAGTGCTATTTATTTCAGAATGCCTGTTTGCATGACAGTTTTGTCACCTCTCAGTCAGGGCTAACAATTTGATCTAAATTCTTTTGGGTAATCATTTGCTTGCAGATTTATTTTTCCTGACTCAGTATGTTAGGCTACTAAAGTTAAGCACTATTGTTCTTGCATTCAAACTAATACAAATATGAAAGTAGTAAGAATTTGCAATAATTAGTTTGGCAGATGTCAGAGACAGAGAGAGAGAATTTAGCAAATTAGACAAATTGATCAGATAGTAGAAATACCCGGACAGGTAAATTCAGTTCAAAATGCTTGACAATGATGAAGAAGCTATCAGTAGTTTACAACTGATTGAGCACCATGTCTTTGTAGAAGGTTACAGTGAAGAGCTCTAAAGCACATATTAATTTTAAAATATATAATGCTCCAGAGAAAGAGAGCGAGAGAGACACACACTATTGACATCTGTGTAATGTAGCTGCTTAATGTTTAATAAAAATGGTACAAAAAGAAAGCGACGTCTTTTTTTTTTTGGAAGATGCTTGGAGTGGATAGTTAGTGTTTTAACACATAGATCATATGGTAATCGTAACTACCGTTATGTAAAGTAGTTATCTCTCTTTTACAGACGCTCCATTGTTAAGAAAGACTACTTTTTAAAGCATAGTGCTTCTTAATGTGTATTGTACTAGACTGAGTCACAAGACAATACAGATGTGTTAACAAAAGATTGCACTTTGTAAAAATGGCATTCCAAAATGTAAGGCACTCTGCATTATGAAGAGCTAGAATGAAAGAGAGAGAGGGCAAGATATAGTGAGCACTGTGACTGAGGAGGGCACAGTGAAGGAATGCTTCAGAATAAAAAGGGTATTGTGCAAAATTGTTTATACAGTCCTGCATAAAATAGATAGGAACACTACAATGAGAAGGAAAAAAAACACACAAGTGCATCCATTTTAATTATTACTATACATTTTTTTGTAATCTTTTTAAAATAATGTTCAAATGTAGGTTATGGAGTGGAAATAAGTAATACACATTTAAGCATTGCACACTCATAATATATACCTGCCTCCATCCCTCTGATGGTATATTTATAGAGACTGATTTCATTGTTGTGGAGATGAAAATTAAGGTTTGTCTTTTAAATTTTTTTTAAACTTGTGATTTGAAAGTAAAAACTACAGCTTAGAACAATATATCCAGTTAAATAGTGAAGAAAGATTTTGCATGTACTTTTGCATGTCACTGTGTGTGAACTAACTGTGTATGAACTGTGATCTCTGCATAATGTCCAATGATTTAGGAGGACTACCAAGTCTTCTGAGAGCTTTAATATACAATATATTTTATTCTTAATTCTAAGTACAAGGCTATAGTAACATTTCTATACAAATTTCCAGTAACTAAATAAATAGGAATAATTAAAATTTGACTAAAGTTTGTGGTATTGCCAATTACCAATGGCTGTAGCATCTGCAGAATTTCACAAAATGATCATTTTCTTTGGTTGTATTAGGAAACCAACTTTCGCCAGCCTGAGAGACAGCTAACATCAGAGGAGGTCGAGAGCATGAAACTTAAATACTACAATTCAGAGATTCACAGAGCTGCATTTGTTCTACCAGAGTTTGCTAGAAAGGTAATTCACATGTTGCCAAGATTCTTTCATGTAATGTTTTCTTTGATTTAAATAGACAATTTATGCTACCAGCGTAAAGCCATGGAAGTCGTGTGTTGTGGTGGCTTTGGATGTACACAAAGTTGCAGTTGCTTTATTTTATTTTGCATCTATCATACTGAACACCATACATTTTATAATACAATACAATTTATTTTTGTATAGCCCAAAATCACACAAGCAGTGCCGCAATGGGCTTTAACAGGCCCTGCCTCTTGACAGCCCCCCAGCCTTGACTCTCTAAGAAGACAAGGAAAAACTCCCAAAAAAACCCTTGTAGGGGGAAAAAATGGAAGAAACCTTGGGAAAGGCAGTTCAAAAAGAGACCCCTTTGCAGGTAGGTTAGGCGTGCAGTGGGTGTCAAAAAGAAGGGGATCAATACAATACATTTCCAAACAAGTGGAGCAGTGGTTACTTCTGCTGCATGGATCTGAATTTCTGGGTTTGAATCTCACAGATGGTTGTTGTTCATATGCAACTTGCATGTTCCCTTCATTTCTTCATGGGTTTTTCTTTCAATACCCCAGTTTTTCTTCCACATCACTAGAGTACATGTAGGTTTGGTTAATTGGTGTATCTAAATTGGCCCTAGTGTAAGTGTATACACTCATCCTGTCCATTGCTGGTTCCCGCTTTGTGCCCATTACTATCAGGAATTTCTTTGGTCACCACTACCTTACCTTTAATTGGATCAATAGGTTTAAGAATGCAACTGTACTGTATGTTACCATAGAAGTCTTGCTGGAAATCGCCAGAAGAAAATTTGTCCTTTCTAGTCCAGCTCCTTAGCCACTTGGCCACTCTACAAATATGTTTTTGTTTTGAGTTTGAAGGTTAAAACTGCATTGTTTTTATGAAATACTTTTGTTCATATGTGTCTTGGTTTTATGATGTCAAATTTTAGTAGGTTAACTGTATGTTCCTTGTGTTAAGTTACTTCTCTTTTGTAACACAGAAAGTGTAGGGAAAATCTTGATAGCCTTTGTTTGTTTATTTGAAGGTGCTGAGTGAAGCCTAAACCTGTGTGAAGGCAGCCTTTTGGAAGATGACAAGAAAATCTCTATGCGGTTATTGAGCCCGCTTTTCCATCTCTTTTGACGGAACTGTGGCCAGAGAGGGGCAAGAAGGGGACAGATATGTTAATTTTTCCCTTCAGAGATTAGACTGCTTATGTTCTGTTTGGAAAGTTTCCAGTTCCTTGTGAAACCTTGTTTTCCTTTCCTCCCTTTTTTTTTTTTTTAATTTTTTATTTTGGCATTTTATATTCACAAGTCATTTTTTACCCAATGTTTCCAAATGACTTTTATGTTGATTTCTGAATATAGCAAGCATTGTTCCTCAGCTTGCATATAGTCAAACACCTATCTGTCCAGGCAGGCCAGTTCTTTAACTTTTTTTTTGCATCAAAATTGGAATGTTGTTAGAAAATGTTGTTTCCTCAAAAAGATTTGTGTTTGGACTAAGAGAAGTCCATGGCACAGATAAGCGCACACTGATTTTTGGGGAGTTTGTGCTTATGTTATGATCTATTCCAGAGGACTGACTTGAAAATATTCTCACATGTGTAGCGGAAGATGCTCAGGTTCCAGAAATGAACAAACCAGTTTTTAAAGGGAAGTGTTTTAATGTCTTTAATGCCTTTTAAATTTGTTCTGTTGTTCTGAAACACTACCTTTCATTCTGTTTGAGCATATATGGAGAAACTACTTTCTCAAACATCTCAGAATGGCCCCGTTTCCATCTGCAATGTCTGAGTGGCCTACTTGTGAATTTCTGCATTTAATAAAGCTGAATTTAAGACTCTTTTGAAGGAACCCAGGGTCCTGTTTTTATTGCTTCACAGTGAAAGCACATTATTTTGTATATAATTTAGGAGGTGGGTTAGGGACACATTTCTTGGTGTTACAAAATATATCACTAGGGTGGAGTAACCGCTCTGTAGAGTCGAGATGTTGGCATTTAGGTTGGTAGCTTGACTTACATTCTAGAAATTACTGGCTATTTGCAGAAAATCTAAAGGAAAAACAACTTTGACTAATGAATAAACCTGTCAGCCCTGAGGCCCACACATACCCTGCCTCACAGAAAAGTTAACCTAATCATAAAGAAATTGGAGAAATCTATGGTAATGTTTCAAATTTAATACTTAAAAAGGACTATCTTAGTCGTAGAGTACCACAAATGATAGCACAGAAGCATTGTTGGTTGCGTTCCACCTACAGTACATTCTTTTTAAAAAATCTTTATATTTTGTATAAAAAAAATTTGAAGAATAATTAAATACTATGCGATACCAAAAATCAAAAATCGTTTATTACTATAAAACGATCTCATCATAAATTGTTCTAAAAGATTAAGATATTGTTCAGTCTTTACTTATTGTGCAGTATGATGCCCATTTATTTTATATTGTTATTAAGCTTTCAGACAATTAAATATTTTATTAAATTGTATTCTGTAATTTAAATGATTACTAATGTCCCTTAAAATGATTACTCCAATTCATTAGGGCATAATTAGTATTCTTTACATTTTCTTGTTCCTGTATGTACTGCCAATCCTAATGTGATATGGTAGACCTTCCATGACAAGACCCTGAAGGTTGCTGAGGATTGTGTTGGTGTTACCCGGTGTTCCCAGAAGGAGGTGTTTCATCTCTCAGGGCACCCTGGATATAATCGAGAGGAGGCGCAGCGCACGGCTCAATAGGAACTCTGGTCTGTACCGGGAACTGAGAAGGAGGGCTCTGAGGGCAGATAAAGAGGCGTTTGTTAGAGGAATCTCTAGGGGGAATCTCTAATGCAGGAATCTGTGGTATCCGGGATGAACTTCTCCAGGCTGGTGGTAAGGCTGTCCTCCTGGCATTGCAAGCAATCTTTGCTTCCATTTGGGAGACTGGCATCATCCCAACTGACTGGAAAACAAGACTTGTCGTCCCTATCTGGAAAGGGAAGGGTGATCGCCTGGATTGCACCAACTACAGGTGGATAACACTGCTCTCGGTGCCAGGTAAGGTCCTTGCTAGGGTCGTCCTCAATAGGATCCGTGATCACTTGCTCACCTACCAGCGACCGGAACAGTCTGGTTTTACGTCTAAGAAGTCTACCATTGACTGCATCCTGGCACTGAGGGTTCTCGTGGAGGGCAAATGCGAATATTGGCAGAGTTTCTTTGCAGCCTTTGTCGATTTTCGCAAAGCGTTTGACTCAGTTGATCGAGCTGCCCTGTGGGACATCCTGAGGGTTTGCAGGATCCCCTCAAGGTTGCTGGATATCATGGCCGGCCTGTACACTGGTACTGTGAGTGCTGTGCATTTTGGAGGCAGGACCTCTGTGTTTTTCCCAGTTGATTCTGGGGTTCGTCAGGGGTGTGTTCTTGTTCCTACTCTGTTCAATGCTTGTATGGACTGGGTGTTTGGCAAGGTCGTGGGGTTCAGCAGCTGTGGGGCATCTGTTGGTGAAGAAAGATTCACTGATCTTGACTTTGCTGACGATGCTGTGATCTTCGTGGTGTCAATGGAGGCTCTGATCGGGGGCGTTCGAGAGACTGAGTGAGGAGTCTTGAGTGTCTGGGCTTGCGAGTGTCCTGGATAAAAACCAAGATCCAGGCCTTTAATGACCTCTTGGGCACAGCCATCAGCAGTGTGTCTGTTTGCGGAGAGAGTGTCGACCTTGTCGAGAGGTTTACTTACCTTGGCAGTGACATTCATGTCTCTGGTGACTCTTCCTATGAAGTCAGTAGACTGATTGGGAGAGCATGGGGGGGTCATGAGGTCGCTGGAAAGGGGTGTGTGGCTCTCCCGGTATCTGTGCAAAAGGACATAGGTCCAAGTCTTTAGAGTCCTGGTGCCTTCCTATCTTGCTATATGGTTGTGAGACGTGGACTCTATCCAGTGACCTGAGATGAAGACTGGACTCCTTTGGTACTGTGTCTCTCCGGAAAGTCCTTGGGTACCATTGGTTTGACTTTTGTGTCGAATGAGAGGTTGCTCATGGAGTTCTGAATGAGGCACATTACCTGCATTGTGAGGGAGCATCAGTTACAGCACTACGGCCTTGTGGCGTGTTTCCCCGAGGGTGATCTGGCTTGTAAGATCCTTATTGTTGGGGACCCAAGTGGCTGGACCAGGCCAAGAGGTCGCCCACGTAACACCTGGAAGGCAGATAGAGAGGGTCATTTCCGGAGGGTGGGACTGGACCGCGTGTCTGCCTGGGGGATTGCAAACCGGGATCCTGAGTTGTTTTGTCGTGTAGTGGGTGCGCCAACACTCTGTACCAGTGCATGCTCCCCAACTTGATTTGACATGTATGTAGTATTAAGTTAGCTGTATTATCCATGTGAAAATGGAATGGCTTCTGGAATGCAAGCCTTAATTACTACAAGTAAATACAGTTAGGTCCATAAATATTTGGACAGAGACAACTTTTTTCTAATTTTGGTTCTGTACATTACCACAATGAATTTTAAATGAAACAACTTGGATGCAGTTGAAGTGCAGACTTTCAGCTTTAATTCATTGGGGTGAAACAAACGATTGCATAAAAATGTGAGGCAACTAAAGCATTTTTGTAACACCGTCCCTTCAATTCAGGGGCTCAAAAGTAATTGGACAATTGACTCAAAGGCTATTTCATGGGCAGGTGTGGGCAAGTCATTATCAATGTCATTATCAATTAAGCAGATAAAAGGCCTGGAGTTGATTTAAGGTGTGGTGCTTGCATGTGGAAGATTTTGTTATGAAAAGACAACATGCGGTCAAAGGAGCTCTCCATGCAGGTGAAAGAAGCCATCCTTAAGCTGTGAAAACAGAAAAAACCCATCCGAGAAACTGCTACAATATTACGAGTGGCAAAATCTACAGTTTGGTACATCCTGAGAAAGAAAGCGTAGGCGTATCGATATCCAAGTCTACCATAAAGAGAAGACTGCATGAAAGTAAATACAGAGGGTGCACTGCAAGGTGCAAGCCACTCATAAGCCTCAAGAATAGAAAGGCTAGATTGGACTTTGCTAAAGAACATCTAAAAAAGCCAGCACAGTTCTGGAAAAACATTCTTTGGACAGATGAAACCAAGATCAACCTCTACCAGAATGATGGCAAGAAAAAAGTATGGAGAAGGCGTGGAACAGCTCATTATCCAAAGCATACCACATCATCTGTAAAACACGGTGGAGACAGTGTGATGGCTTGGGCGTGCATGTGACCAGTGGCACTGGGACACTAGTGTTTATTGATGATGTGACACAGGACAGAAGCAGCCGAATTAATTCTGAGCTGTTCAGAGACATACTGTCTGCTCAAATCCAGCTAAATGCAGTCAGATTGATTGGGTGGCGTTTCATGATACAGATGGACAATGACCCAAAACATACAGCCAAAGCAACCCAGGAGTTTATTAAAGCAAAGAAGTGGAAAATTCTTGAATGGCCAAGTCAGTCACCTGATCTTAACCCAATTGAGCATGCATTTCACTTGTTGGAGACTAAACTTCAGACAGAAAGGCCCACAAACAAACAGCAACTGAAAGCTGCTGCAGTAAAGGCCTGGCAGAGCATTAAAAAGGAGGAAACCCAGCATCTGGTGATGTCCATGAGTTCAAGACTTCAGGCTGTCATTGCCAGCAAAGGGATTTCAACCAAGTATTAGAAATGAACATTTTATTTCCAGTTATTTAATTTGTCCAATTACTTTTGAGCCCCTGAAATGAAGGGATTGTGTTAAAAAATGCTTTAGTTGCCTCACATTTTTATGCAATTGTTTTGTTCACCCCACTGAATTAAAGCTGAAAGTCTGCACTTCAACTGCATCTGACTTGTTTCATTTAAAATTCATTGTGGTAATGTAGAGAACCAAAATTAGACAAAAGTTGTCTCTATCCAAATATTTATGGACCTAACTGTATCATTAAGTTAAAATAAAAACACGGTATAACATTCAACACCGAAAAAAGTCTGAATTTAGCATAAGCTGTCCTAATTAGGGGTGTTCATAAGAAATGCAATTATTCATGAAATAAAAGTACATAATAGATATTCTATCAAATATTTGAAATATTAAAATGTGTGCTTCAATTTAAATATTTGAAGTTTAAATATTCTCGATTGTAATAGAAATTTGTAATTTTTCATCCTCTGATAGAGGTCCATAGAGAGCTGGATCCCTAGTAAAGAATCAAAAAACAAATCTAATGTAATATTTCTAATCACTTACCTTAAGATTGTCCAAAATGATACCTGGCTTTAAGTTTAAGTTAATTTTGTCATTCTTAACTTTCTGGGAGTGTCTTTATCTTAGCGTGGAAACCATTGGCAAAGAATCAAATATTAAAAATCAAAAATATTACATTTGTGATCAGAAACTTATAAATAGCATAAAAGACACTCCACCTGCCTATATTACTGATCTTTTTTTCAAAGATTTGTAGAAAGGAGTAACTTTGACCCTTCATATCTCATTACGGGGGTGACCCCTTGGGTTGGTTGATGTGGCATGCACAACTTCAAGTCCTTCTGATCAATCTTGCTGGAAATGTCTTTATCAGTTTAATTTTTATCATGAGGGAGTGATTCATATTGTAACTGTTGTATTCTCAATTATGGATGTGATTTACTCAAGTAAGATAAAATTCTCAAACTCAATTGAATGCAGAGTTCAACCATCACATTCAGGGTAAACTCTGGTCCTCTGCACCATAAACTTGATTGATTAAGCAGGTCCAGAAAATAAATTGATGAAGTTAGTGATAAATGATTTCATTACTTTCTGTACTGCTTGTTCCTGAACAGTGATTACTGAACATAGATGTAGTGGATAGAAGGATGATATATTCTGTATGTATCTGTTGATAGATGGCAAGGGAGACGACTGACATAGTTGGAAGTGTTATTACAGAGCCTGATGGCTGCAACAAAAAGGCCAATTTCTGCCCCTCACTACACTGCAGTAGAATGAGCCAGTGACTAACAGTGGCTCTGGGGACACCACCCATTTTTTTTTTAATGAAAAAAAAAAGAGAGACCAAGATGGAACTCCTGACTAATAAATGAAGGAGAGGGGTAGATATTCAGTTCAAAAAGGCAATCCCAGTAGGCTTTAGTTCCTGTTTGTGATGTGTGCCGGAAGTATTCAAATAGATTGTAGAGTTTAAGCAAATTCATCCATCATATTGAGAACTAGAGGGCGGCACGGTGGCGCAGTGGGTAGCGCTGCTGCCTCGCAGTTGAGAGATCTGGGGACCTGGGTTCGCTTCCCGGGTCCTCCCTGCGTGGAGTTTGCATGTTCTCCCCGTGTCTGCGTGGGTTTCCTCCGGGCGCTCCGGTTTCCTCCCACAGTCCAAAGACATGCAGGTTAGGTGGATTGGCAATTCTAAATTGGCCCTAGTGTGTGCTTGGTGTGTGGGTGTGTTTGTGTGTGTCCTGCGGTTGGTTGGCACCCTGCCCAGGATTGGTTCCTGCCTTGTGCCCTGTGTTGGCTGGGATTGGCTCCAGCAGACCCCCGTGACCCTGTGTTCGGATTCAGCGGGTTGGAAAATGGATGGATGGATGGATATTGAGAACTAGCCAATCAGGTGTATGTCACAATCATATGTTGCAAAACCCCCCTTGGAATTTTATAATAAATATGCCTCGACAGATAGAGCGATATCAGAAGAGGGCAGAGCAGCGTTAGGAGAGGGCACCAGCAACGTGCGACCATTTTCATCTGATCATCAGCTAAAGGATTCCATGAATATCGATTGCTAAATCAATGCCACCCTGGGACATTAAACTTTGATATCTTTAACTTTTTTACTTTAAGCCTTTTCTAAAGACTATATACTGTATGTCCAGACTTTGTTATCCACATTTTCTTTTATGCTTTTCTCTGCTGGTATTATTGCTCTTTAATAAATGCCACATTGCTTTTAATTTTTTATATTTCGTTTACATATCTAGAGTGATTGAAGTAATACGGTAAATTTCTTAGACCACCTGGAGAAGTCTGAGGTTTGCCATATGCTCTGATCTGCAAGGTTTATTAAGGCTGAGGGTGAGAGCTCCACCCAATAGTAGGGAACAGTACTTAAAGTAAGGCATTCTTAGTTAATAAATGGCCTATAGCCAAGGATGTTGAGCCTTTGTATGTTTAAATATATCCCTAGAGACAAAAGTGATATTTAGATCTGAGATATATTTAAAACATTGTATGTTGTTCGTGCGGATAATAAGTCTCTTGAAGTGCTAAGAGAGTAACAAGTTGTGTATGTGTCATTTATAAGGCACTTGTGTGGTTAAAAGTGCTCGAGAGTAACCAGCTCTATATGCATCAGTCATAGGGCACTATTGTGGTTAAGGTCTGTGTGTCTATGTATGTGTGTGCTATTCTTGAGGTGCGAAAGTAGACCAACCCAGTAATTAACCTGATGAGTACACTTATCCCTGAAGAAAATAAGTAAAAGGTAAGTAGAGGAAAATTTCATAATACATTGATTTTCCTGGAAATATGTATTTAACTATTTTTTTTCCCGTGTACATTTTTCACATCTTTTGCCATTGTACAGAATTGATTTCTATTGCCTTCTATTATATCAAATATTTTTCTCTTCATTCTGCAGGAAAACATGAGATTATATTTCTTCTTAGCCACCACTACAAACAATATGGGGTTACATATTTAAAAATAAATTTGGGTGGAGTAGTATTTTAACTTCAACTTGATAGCCATATGTACTCAGTACAATTAAAATCTTACTCTGAAAGTCCGCCAGCAATAGACAGGGAATGCACAACAATAAACTAAACTAACTTTTCAGGTGAAAAGAACATGCAAAAACAAACAGAAGTAAGATTCCACATGCAAATAAATAAATGATTAGAAATAAGCTCTGCAGGTATATTGTCTCAAGATGGCCTTCCATCTTCAAGACATGAGCTAGCCTGTAGTGCTGAGGGGAGGGGCAGTGAATGAGTTTATTTACAAGCCTGATGGCATAAGGGAGAAAACTGTCCTTCACCTTTGTTCTCACTGCTATGCTCTTGTAGCACTTGGCATGCCAAACTTCCTCAGCAGGCTTTCCCAGCCAGGTCTGTGACATGGTAGGTCCAAGTGTGATCCTCAGATATGTTAGTGCCAAGAAATTTAAAAGTGGCCATTCTGTCCTCCTCAGCCTCGCCAATGTAGAATGGGGGGTGCTGATTTCTCTTCCTCCTTATGTCAATAATCATCTCTTTTGTTTTGCTGCTCATGTACACTGACTCATTCAGAAATCTGTCCAATGACTATGGTATCGTCTGCAAATTTAATAATACCGGTGTTATGCTGGAAAGCGACACAGTCACAGGTAACAAGTATGTACATCATGGGACTCAAAACACATCTTTGTGTATTTATGATTGTTGTTTTGGAAATGTTGTTCTCCAGCCTGACTGACTGGGGTCTACCTTTTAAAACGTCCAGGACCCAGTTGCATAGAGTAGGTGGCTTACCTGGTATCACAGTTTTTAAAATCTGAGCTATAATCAATAAACAACAATCGGGTGTAGCAAGAAATTTAAATTATGGTACATGAAACAACAAATACAAAACCAAAAGCATTTAACACACAAAGAATACAAAAAGAAGACAGAATGTGTTTTTTTTTTTTTTTTATATATATATAACAAAGGCTGAGGAAAATGAAAATATGAAATAATTGGAAAGCAATAAGCTGAGCAATAAAAGAAAAGCAGGTGCTTGTATGGATAAAAGAAACCTCCCGAGCAGAATCAGGGAAGATTTGGAAAATGTTAGCAAACAAACACTTGCCAAATTTTTTAACGGATTTACAATGGTAGGTAGTACATGACATCAGTCGAGTACAAAGTGTCCATGCAGGATGTAACAGGGCAGAAGCTGCCAAACACACTTTATACAAATGTAGGAAAGCAAGGACAATGTGGAAGGCAAAAAATGAAAAATGAGTCTTTGAAATAGCATTAAACAAATAGCTCATTATGTTTGGAAGGGAAAAAATGGGAAACTATAAGTATAAAATGATGGGTTAGAAAAAAAATATTTTTAACAAGCAATGTGGTTGTATATAAAAAAAGAGAGAAAGTGATTGTCTTGCCAAACTGTTTTCCAGATGACTATGGATAACATCAATTAACTTTTTTGAAGCAAGAAAGATTATTATTTTATTAAGGTAAATGAAGAAGAAATGTTAAGCTTAAGAAATGAAACTGCCAAAGCAAGAAAAGACCCCATAATTAAAATAAGTTTTAGATTTAAGTTTACAGTATATATTTTATGACTGTTCTAAGTTTTAGGAAAAGAGTAGTGAACAGGCGTGTCCCAATAAGTAACCATATAAATATAAATACATGGTATCACACACGCGCGCTTAGGGGGCAGTCAGAGGTCCAAATGAGTATGAAATAACCAGAGATGACGGGTTGGAATGAAGTACTAAGACTTTTTTTCCTCTCGCAACAGACCAACTGAAGAAAAATGAATATTTCTCACCTCAGTCCCAGGCAACGACACTTCCAGCTTCCCATGGTGGCGGCACTTGCATTTCCCTTCTGATTACCTAACTTCGGGCTTTCCATGATGACATCACTTCCGGTTCCCTGCTGACAACTTCACATCTGGCTCACAATGATGATGTCATTTCTGTCCCACAGCAAACACCTCACTTCCTTCAAAAACCACTTACTCTTCCTTTCTAGTTCTAATTCCTTCCAGCTATTCTTCCCTAAAAGACCTGTGAATGTATTCTTTCATTGTCAAATGTGTATTTTCAATTTTGACCATACCAACAGTCCTTTTCTTCAATTGAACCACTGACATTATACAGGGAAATCCCCCAATTCTTCTTTTTGTGTTTATCACTCTTTTGTTCTTCACAATAAAAACTATAAGAAAACCAGGAGGGAAAAAAAAATTATTTTTAAAGAAAAAAAGAGTTTAGAACAAAAACAAATCTGAGAAACTAAGAGTGAAAACAGTGAAACCAAGAAACAAAATTATTGATTCGATTCCATTGGTACAGATCTGAATCTGTGTTGTTTAATATCTTCCTGGAGTTTTACTGCTGATTTCTTAAAATTTCATTCTTTAACTACTTTTGCCTTTTCTAACCCAGCCACAGGGTCAGGTTTCTTCGTGCCAGTCCCCAAGCCTGGATAAATCAGAAGGGTTACGTCAGGAAGGGCATCTGGTGTAAAATTTGGCCAGATCAATATATGGACAACAATACAGATTTCCATACTGGATCGGTCGAAGCCCAGGTTAACAATGGCCGCCACCAATACAGTTAGCTAGGAGGGTGCTGGCGGAAATTGGGCTACTGTTCACCAAAGAAGAAGAAGAAGAAGAGGGGGGGGACACGTGTCCAGAGGCAGGAGGAGAGGAGGAATGTAAAAAGAGTGGAACTGAGGGTAGGAACTTTGAATGCTGGCAGTATAACTGGTAAGGGGAGAGAAGGAAGGTTGATATATTGTGCAATAATTGTTCTACCATGGTGCAGATGGGAGGAGAAATAGGGTAGGGGCTATTCTGAAGGAACAGTATGTCAAGTGTTTTAGAGGTGAAAAGAGTGTCAGAGTGAGGACTATGGATCTGGAAATTGGAGGTGAGATGATGAATGTTGTTAGTGCATATGCCTCACAAGTTGGGTGTGCGATAGATGAGAAAGAAGATTTCTGGAGTGAGTAGGATGAAGTGATGAGCAGTGTACCCAAGGGACTGGGTGGCAGTGAAGTGTTACCAGACCGCTGGGCAACTACAGCAGAAGTAGTAAGGGTGACAGAAAGAAGAGTGCCTGGCGTGACATCTGGAAAGAGGAAGAAGGAAAAGGAAACCTGGTAGTTTAAGGGGGAAGTACAGCAGAGTATACAGAGGAAGAAGTTGGCAAAGAAGAAGTGGGATAGTCCGAAACTGAGCTGGAAAGATGTGCAGCAGGTTAAGGTGATAAAGGATTAAGATGGAACCGTACTCACAAGGGAGGAGAGTGTGTTGAGCAGATGAAAATAGTACTTTGAGAGGCTGATGAATGAAGAGAATAAGAGAGAGAGAGAATAGGTTGGATGATGTGGAGATAGTGAATCAGGATGTGCAATGGATTAGCAAGGAGGAAATAAGAACAGCAATGAAGAGAATGAAGAATGGAAAGGCCGTTGGTCCAGATTACATACCTGTGAAAAGCATGGAGGTGTTTAGGAGAGATGGCAGTGGAGTTTTTAACCAGATTGTTTAATGAAATCTTGGAAAGTGAGAGATGCCTGAGGAGTGGAGAAGAAGTGTGCTGGTACCGATTTTTAAGAATAAGGGGAATGTGTAAAGCTAAAGTAACTACAGGGGGATAAAATTGATGAGCCACAGCATGAAGTTATGGGAAAGAGTAGTGGAAGCTCAGTTAAGAAGTGAGGTGATGATTAGTGAGCAGCAGTATGGTTTCATGCTAGGAAAGAGCACCACAGATGTGATGTTTGCACTGAGTTTGTTGATGGAGAATTATAGAGAAGGCCAGAAGGAGTTGCATTGCCACTTTCTGGACCTGGCAAAAGCATATGACAGGGTGTCTTGAGAGGAGCTGTGGTATTGTATGAGAAAGTCGGGAGTGGCAGAGAAGTACATAAGAGTTGTACAGGATATGTACAACGGAAGTGTGACAGTGGTGAGGTCTGCAGTAGGAGTGACGGATGCATTCATCATGGAGGTGGGATTACATCAGGAATCAGCTCTGCGCCCTTTCTTATTTGCAATGATGATGGACAGGTTGACAGATGAGATTAGACAGGAGTCCCCATGGACTATGATGTTTGTTGATGTCATTGTGATCTGTAATGAGAGTAGGGAGATAGGTTGAGGTGGAGATATGCTCTAGAGAAGAGAGGAATGAAGGTAAGTAGGAACAAGACAGAATACATGTGTGTAAATGAGAGGGAGGTCAGTGGAATGGTGAGGGTGCAGGGAGTAGAGTTGGCGAAGGTGGATGAGTTTAAATATTTGGGATCAACAGTACAGAGCAAAGGGGATTGTGGAAGGGAGGTGAAAAGAGAGTGCAGACAGGGTGGAGAAGAGTGTCAGGAGTAATTTGTGACAGATGGGTATTAGCAAGAGTGAAAGGGAGAATTTACAGGACAGCAGTGAGACCATCTGTGCTATATGGTTTTGGAGACGGTGGCACTGACCAAAAACAGGACAAAAAGCTGGAGGTGCCAGAGTTAAAGATGTTAAGATATGCATTTGGTGATGTTGATTATGGATTAGATTAAGAACGAATACATTAGGGTCAGCTCAAGTTGGGCAGTTTAGAAACAGAGAGGTGAGATTGCATTGGTTTGGACATGTGCAGAGGAGACATGCTAGGTAAACTGGGAAAAGGATGCTAAGGATAGAGCTGCCTAGGCAAAAGGAAAAGAGGAAGGCCTAAGAGAAGGTTGATGGATATGGTGAGAGAAGACATTCAGGTGATGGGTGTAACAGAATAAGATACAGAGGACAGGAAGATATGGAAAGAAATGATCCATTGCGGCAGCTCCTAACGGGAACAGCCGAAAGAAGAACTTCTACTTTCTTTTTGTTATTATTGTCATTAAAAGCCAAGTTTAGGATTACTATTTTTGAAATATTATTATATATATTTAATTTAGTTTTCATTCCTAGGTACTGCCATGTTATTTACAGATATGACACCTGCTGCTAGACAATGTGTAGGACATCATACATATGAGTTGGTAAATGATGCCGTCACACTTTAAGATGGTGGCACACAACATTCAAGTTCTTGGATTCAGATCCTTAAAAAGAGAGCATCTCTTAGTGATAGCTGAAGTAATTCAGCTAGTTTGTGGGGCAGACCTTTTGTTATTTTTGGACTTAATTCTTGTTCTTACGTTTTGTTATTTATTATCGTTTTTTTCTTGTCTCCCCCTGGTTTTCAAATCTTTCTGCCTGTCCTTCACTACAAGTACATCTGCTTCATTTAATTGTTCTGCATCACCTGTTCTTGTTTCTTTTCTGCCATGTGGTGCTTGTGTGCCCTAAACAAATACAGTTGTTATAAATTTTTATCAGTACTTATGTGGGGGCCCTTCCATGTTGTTGATAGTAACAACAAAAGAACAGAAAGCTGCATTAAGTGTGATGCCAATTCACAGCGGTACTCACAACTTCACATTTTGTGAAAATGAAAGAAACTCTCAGTCTTGATCTGGGCAAGGGCATCCTAGTACACTTTAGTGACTTTTAGAATATTTCTGATTGTTACCAGACAATTCGCTTGTAGACCATCTGGCATTTCTTCTTGGCAACAGAAACTGTGGCTTCACTTGATTCAAAACAACTATAGCAATGGCCATAAAAATTATTTGTAAGTACCATATGGATCGGTTTCCAATGGAGAGGTTGCATTTTCCAATATTTCTGACTGCCTATGGATGTAACAAAGTCCTCGGCCTGAGCTGCAAGGTTGCTTCTCCAATTGTTCTGACCTATCATAATACTGTATATCCAGAGCCGGGACAAGAGCTTGGAATGAAGTGCCAAGGCTGGGGACAATGGAGGCCAGATCAGTAGAAGAAAAGATGAGAGATAAGTGTGAGAGAAGTTTGGGGTCCATGCACTGCATTTCAGAGGTGACGAAGGTGTGTGCAATACCCCATAAGACAGACAGAGACCATGCTAGGCCTCTATAGAGTGGTCCACTCAGGCAAAAGGTCTCTTGGTTTTTTTTTCTACGAGTCTTTAATTATTTTTGTGTCTTTCACTTGTGTGTTCAAACCGTTTTTAATCTAAAGATTATTTAAGAAGGAGAAGGAAGAAATTGAAATTTAACTGGAGCTCTGAATCCCAGCCTGCTCATGCCCTCCTCTTCTATCCATCCATCCATCCATTTTCCAACCCGCTGAATCCGAACATAGGGTCACGGGGGTCTGCTGGAGCCAATCCCAGCCAACACAGGGTACAAGGCAGGAACCAATCCCGGGCAGGGTGCCCTCCTCTTCTACCCTCCGCAATATCCAACTGCAAAGCCAGAACACCTCATGTCGCCCCAGGTCTATGCCAGCAGTTCTAGGTTGGAAGCATGTGCTGATACAGGATGCTGTCATACCCACTACACGATGGATCACCCGGATTGAGACCCTCATGGCAACGGGGTGACACCTCAGCACCACACTGGAACGGTGTGAGGTTTTCTACAGTGGCAGGAGTGCCAGTCCTGCCACTAACCCCCAAGTTTTCCCTACAACAACAACAACATTTATTTATATAGCACATTTTCATACAAATGATGTCACTCAAAGTGTTTTACAGGATGAAGAAAAATGACAAAATATAAAAAATGCAATTAGACAATACTAATTAACGTAGAATGAAAGTAAGGTTTGATGGTCAGGGAGGACAAAAAAATACCAGACGGCTGGAGAAAAAAATAAAATCTGCAGGAGTCCTGAGGCCACGAGACCACCCAGCCCCCGCTGGGCATTCTACCTAACATAAATAATCTCAATCAGTTCTCATGGTACTCAGGCTTCACATGGAAGAACTTGATGATGATGGTCATGTGCACCTCTGGCCTTCAATCTATCAATGTAGGGACATCACGGCGCTTTGATCAGGTGGTGGTGGGCGCAGATCGCCACCACAGAAAACCGGAAGAAGGGGTTAATATGGATTTCGGAGCCACCATGAATAAAAATGATAATTAAATGCATAAACAGAATATCAGGGTTAAACTAAAATGAAGCCAAAGAGAAATCCCAATTAATATAATGAGTTTTTAGCAGTTTTGTAAAGTGCTCCACTATATTAGCCTTTTCCTATTCCTATTGGCAGGATATTCCAGATTTTAGGTGCATAACAGCAGAAGGCCCGCCTCACCACTTCTTTAAAGTTAAGCTCTTGGAATTCTAAGCAGACCCTCATTTGAAGATCTCAGGTTACAAGTTGGAGGACCTGCTTGCAGGGCAGTTCTAGACCAGCAGTTATAGGACGGAAGTTAAGATTAGGGGTTAGTACTGTTAGTGTGTAGGTTAGTTTTTGTTAAGATTACGGTTTGGTGTGGTTAGCAAGTCAATCAATTTGATTTGTGATGACCTATAAACGTTTATTATCTAGATATGCGGTGATGTCACTTCCGCCCTGAAGGTGCTGGCGTAGATCTGCGGTGACGCATGGTGCAGTGGCTCTGCAGGTCGATGCATTTCACCCTCAGCGTGTGTTGACGTGAGTAGCTATGCAGCAACGTAAGCACTCTGAACAAGCTTTCAGCCATTTTAATGAAAGGGCTGTGAAACCATAAATTAACAAATGCTGTGTAACAGAAATTCACAATCTGGTTCAACATACTTTGCATTAAATTTCAAATCTGTTTCCATTATTGCTTTTTCTTTTAACAGTTTGGTTTAAACTAGGTGAATTATTAACTTGTAAACCATTACAAAGTCTTTCTTAGTGCAAAGACATAGTGCTGCTTCACATGCACATGTTTGTAAAGCCAAGCTCTTGTCAGAGGGAATGTCAGACTTAATAACTGCATTGCTAATCTCATCACCGGAGTACGTCAGGTTATATGCCTAGAAATCATTGGGGATGTTAAAATGCCAGATCCCATGATAACTTCACAGTACAGTTTCATTTCCCCCTTTCTCCTGACAGCCATCAGTGTGTTGCCTGCGGTTTACAGGCCTGGAGAGTTCAACTGCAACCTCAGGCCTTTATTTTTTTCTTTTGTGTTCTTTTCTGCATTCTATTGCGGTATGTAAAACATGTAACATCAGACAAGACAAGTGTCAATTAAAACATCAATAATTTGATAGAATAGTATTATTTATTCACTGATAATTCAAAATTTCATGTATCCATCCATTGCTGAATCAGCTTAATCCTTCTTGAAGTTGTAGAGCTGCCGCCTATCCAAGCAGAAGGACAGGAACAGCCCGGAATGAACGCCACTCACCCTCACACCCACTTGCACCAAGACAGTTTTATCTGAAGTGAAGGTCATTCCGATGTGAAAGGAAATCTGGAGCATCTGAATCTCCATCAGTTTTAAAAACATCCCTGGCAGACTAAATCTAAAACTGCATACTCGTTAAATTTTCTAATGAAAAAGAATTCTGATTGAAAAAATCTTTCTCAAATCCTAAGTTTTACTGAAGTCGCAGAAGTAAATATGTATTTAGAATGAATTTAACCCCAAATAATCTGAAAAAATACACTTTGAAATTGGCCATGTAAGTTACTTTAGTTTCACACTTTCATAAAAGGCGGCACGGTGGCGCAGTGGGTAGCGCTGCTGCCTCGAAATTGGGGGACCTGGGTTCACTTCCCGGGTCCTCCCTGCATGGAGTTTGCATGTTCTCCCCGTGTCTGCGTGGGTTTCCTCCGGGCGCTCCGGTTTCCTCCCACAGTCCAAAGACATGCAGGTTAGGTGGATTGGCGATTCTAAATTGGCCCTAGTGTGTGCTTGGTGTGTGGGTGTGTTTGTGTGTGTCCTGTGGTGGGTTGGCACCCTGCCCAGGATTGGTTCCTCCCTTGTGCCCTATGTTGGCTGGGATTGGCTCCAGCAGACCCCTGTGACCCTGTGTTTGGATTCAGCGGGTTGGAAAATGGATGGTTGGATGGACTTCATAAAAATAATAGTTCTAAAATAGCACTTTAGTGGATTATGTCCTAGAACTACTACTTCACAAAGAATCATTTTGGTAAGGAATCTTTTTATATTGAATCTTTGGGCTTTGAAAATGTTCTTTATGTGCGAACAAAACCAAAATCTTTAGCTGTTAACGCTCGCCATTTCTTTCACCTTAATACCGCACAGCCCGACTGCTAGTCCAGCCCTGTAGTTGCTTTTCTTCACCGGCCGTAATGCATCTTGTCGCCAGGTGGCGCTAATGCTCCTTATTTTACAGGCACTCATCGATGACGCCGAGAATAAACGAAAGAAAAGAAAAGAGGCCGCTGTAGGGTCGGGCTCCGAGCTACGATTTCATGTCTTGCAGTTTCTTTCACGCACAGCAAACGCCAGTGTTCTTCTGAAGGGCACCTTCTCATTACTGCATGTAAAAACATTAAAGTCCTGCCTTGTCCTAAGTGTCCGTGGTTGGTTCCTGCTAGGCACCCGACCCTTAATTGGGTTACAGTGGATGGAGGAGTTAAATGTACCTTCACGTGAAAGTTTAAAGAATTAAATGATTAATCCTGAATTAAACAGCTTCAAGTTTATTGTCATGTGTACATACACTCTTAAAAGTAACGGTTCTGTAATAGCGCTTTCCTGGATTGTTTGGTTCATCCCGCAACCACTGCCTGACGCAAAACCGTTTTATTTTGGCTGCGGGGCTGAATTAACCATCCAGCAAAATAAGCCCGTGGGGAATGGGGGCACCACAGAAATTTTCCATTGTCGGGCTTACCATGGACCATATGGTGCAAAACTGCAAATGGTGCAGATGAGCCAGGTTCCATATTAAATGAAAAAATTACATACATATATAGAAAATAATAAAAAATAACAATAGTAAAATAGTAATAGAAGAGGTTAATGACATATATTCATCTTGGGAATACATGAAAATTAGAATCTGGTAACTGCCACCCGATCCACCGAGGCTCACGCGATCGTTCTTGTTTCAGTCATGTCGGCTGTCCCGTGCAGTCATCCACTGAGAGTGAGTGCAGTATATATATATATATATATATATATATATATATATATATATATATATATATATAAAGGGGGCACCCACATCTTTTAAGTGCTTAGGGTAGGGATGTCGAACTCTGGTCCTGGAGGGCCACAGTGGCTGCAGGTTTTCATTCTAACCATCTTCTTAATTAGTAACCAGTTCTTGATGCTAATTAACTTCTTTAGCCTTAGTTTTAATTAGCTTGACTCAGCCCCCTTAGTTGTTTTTTTCCTTAATTAGCAGCCGGACAGTAATGAGACGCACAACAAGCCTCCACATGACCAGCTCACCTGTAACCATCAAACAAAATGTGAAAATAAAGAAAAGTGAAGGTCTCAGTAAGGCTGATCTCTCAGGTCACCAAGAAAATAATAGAATAGCAACAATTTTGGAAATGTCTGCTGTGACAGAATGAGAGCAGCAACAAGCCATGGAATTGAATAACGGGTTTAATTAACAGCAACAACCATTAAGGAACTGGTTGGAGTGAAATTAGTTGGAGTTTGAAACCCCAATTTAGCTGGCCATTTGTTGGCTTGTTTCACATCTCATTTCTGTTTAGCTGTCATTTAATGAAGAAAAGAATCAATTCAGAAGACGTAATCATTAAAAACACGGCTATTAAAATAGAGGGAAAAGAAGTTAATTAGCAGTGAAAACTGGACACTGATTAGGAAAAGGGTTAGCAAGAAAACCTGCAGCCACTGTGGCCCGCCAGGCCTGGAGTTTGACACCCGTGGCTTAGGGCCTCTAAAGGTCCTAATCCAGCCCTGTCTGGGTTCCTTGGCATATGAAGTTGTTTCTTCAGGCCTTGAAAGGGTTCCTAATATGCTGCCAAAATAGAAATCTTTGATGTGTAGTAGCTGACCTAGCAAGAGATCATAAAAACCTGAACTTGGCCTGTGTGATTGTATGCAGCAAGAGTCTGTCTAACATGAAGCCATTGGTATTTCACAAATCTATTCATTGTGATTTGTGGAACCTTTAACAGATCTAAATAAATTAAGGTTCTTGCTGGAAACTTCATGTCAGTGGTTCTTTTCGGCATCAAACAAGGGTCCCCCATAAAAGGACCAACCACTTTGGCATTTCTGTTTTTAAAATTGTAAGACAATGAAATTCTTACTTGCATGTCTCCTTAGGGGCAGCACAGTGGCTCAGAGACCTTGGTTATCATCTTGGTCCTTCCTGTGTGAATTTTACATGTTCTTCCCATGTCTGCTTGGGTTTCCGCCAAAGACATACTGTTCATGTGTATTGGTGATGCTAAATTGGCCCTATTGTGTGTTTGTTGTGTATGCGTATGTGTGTTCACCTTGTGTTGGACTGGCACCCTGTCCAGGGTTTGTTCCCTGCCTTGTACCCTATGCCAGCTGGGATAGGCTCCAGCACCTGCAACAATGGTCTGGATTAAGTGGGTTAGATGATGACATGACATATCTCCTTAGAACAGTAATAATATCATGCCAACAAATAAACTATACAGTGTGCATGATATATGGTTAAATACAGAACAATATACGAATATGCTCTATATTTCTTAGTATCTGTTTAAATTGTAACAAGCTCAGGGTTCATACCTCAGAGGAACATGCTCCTCAGGTGGCAGCAGGCTGCCTGGAGGGGTCTGAATAACTGGTGAAGCTGGCTATAAAGCAAACTGTTAGCAGCAGGTAAGTGGATTACTCATTGTCAATTGGTAAGTGGCATTAGCCAAGGCTTGTGAATCTATCTATCTATCTATCTATCTATCTATCTATCTATCTATCTATCTATCTATCTATCTATCTATCTATCTATCAACCTCCGTGTGTTTAGGTTATTGTCGGGGACCAAGGTGTATCCAACTCTAGGTTAGTATTATATCTGGGGACTCCGTGAAGATCTGTGAACCTCCATATGAGTATTTTATTCTCAGGCTGTGTCAGCCTTTAGGTTAGATTATATTAGATTATATAGACCATGAAGGCCTGTCAACTTCCAGGTGTCTAGGTTATTTTTGGGAATCAAGTTGTGTCCAGATTTAGGTCTGGATTATATCTGGGGACAATATACGATCTGTCAACCTTCTTGTGACTTATTTTGTTCTCAGGAACCAAGATGTGCCAGTCTTCAGGTCTAGGTTATATCAGTGGACACTGTGAAGGTCTGTCAGTCTCCATGTGTGTAGGTTATTCTCAAGGATTAAGCTGTGTCCATCTTTAGGTCTAAATTATACTCAGGGACACAGTGAAGGGCTGTCAAACTCTAAGTGTGTAGGTTCTTCTTGAGGACCAAGGTGCTGGTCCTCAGATCTAGGTGGGGACATCTGTGTGTTTTTGGCCCCAGAGTTAGTGAGTTCTTATGAGGAGTACTAAGGAGCGATGAGCTGTGCAGACTTAAGTGCTTAGGGTCGGTGTGTGTTAAGTTTAGGGTCCAAGAGTAGGCCAATCCACAATGAACTTGGTAACTTTCGCTTACCCAACAATAATACGATAGTGATGCTATGACTCTTGTGTCCCATTTAATACTTTAATACTTGATTCTCTGCACCACCAATTATTTGTTGTCATTTGTGCCTTCACACTTACTGGGATTAGCTATTAATTTCCAGAGCTGATAGCATTCACATATGTGAGTCCCCAGTTGTGTCAAATGTTCCCGCTATCGATGTCACACTGTTGCTGAGCAGCAGTGCTGCTGTGTTCCAGTGGCACAATACATCGTCCTAAGTCAGTGCATGCTAGTAGTTCATAGCCGGATGATGCTCAAGGTGCTCCAAAATACAAATAAAGCACAGAGTATTTTAAAATCAAAGTCACCGATGTTTACTGCAGGAAAAACACTATTTCAGAATTTGTTGGTGAGATAAAGAACAAAAATCTGCAAGAAAAAAAAAGGTGTCATGAAGAGGTAAACAATCCATAAAAATAACAAACAGCAATCAAGCAAAACAAAACAGTCGTATCCAATAAACAGGACAAATTTTTTTTTTTTTTTTTTTTTTTAATATTTTTATTTTATTAATTTTCATTGTAATCATTCCATACAAACAGATCAATTTATAACCCAACAAATTTGAAAACAAATCAAACCCCACCCCTGAGACAAATTTGATAATTATTGAAAATATTCATGCAGAGTAGTTACAGGCAAGGGCCCATAAAATGTACATAGTCCAAAAAACTGGTAGAAAGAAAAAGGTCCAAGGGCCCTGTAATAGCCAAACCCATCTCTCACCCCTGTGCTGAAGCTCTCAGAAAATCTAGGAGACAACCCTGGCTTAAAAAGAATGAAAAAATATCTTTAAGACAGTCAACAGCATGGTTGCAATACGCACAACAGCGACACCCATCCTCACCTAATGGCATGGAGGCCTTTTAAACATTTCATACCTACTCGCCTAAGGGCAATGGGCTATACCATTCTGACTGGGGGGGGGTCCACCCCCTAATCCTCCCCTTGCTCCTACACATAAATTATCTTCCATACACGTCACACATCCCTGGGGATTATTTCTAAACTCTTACACAACAACAAAACGTAAAATCCACAAACAAGTAAGGTAAAACTACTACCATCCCTGCACTGCGACTATGGCAAGCCAAATTATCATTTAGAGATATCTCTCTATTATCAAAAAAAAATCTTGGAAGTAGATGAGACGTGATTTTCTCGGAGAGACACTTACACGTCCCATGAGACAAGTCCATGCCAGGAGCTGGAAATAAAGGACAAAGAGTCGATGACAAAGTAGAACGTCATAAAGAATTACAAAATGTTGGTGCGGTACACATGCAGAGCAAGTTAGAGATAATGGAAGTACGAAAATTTGAAAGTCTCAAAAAAAAGGATAGTAAAGATCGCATTAGCGCAAACAAACGGAAATTATTACTCGGTGAAAGAACAGAACAGCGAAAAGAGATCGAATATATTGTTTGGATTTAAACTTTAAGTCAGAGACTTGCAGATCGTCTAATTAGTGTTGCCAGCGAGAATTAAAATATTCCAAAAACGTTGTTGGGGTATGAAGTCCTTGAGACAGAGACTTTAACCATGAGATTCTTTCAAGTCTCGCCCTACTTACAACTATTTTCATACGAGACCACAGTCATCTAATCTCAGTAGTCTGAATGCTTTTGTCAGACACACTTCCTGTGCTCTCAGCTCTTATAAATTTATCAGGACAATAATTTTATACGTTCTAGATGTCACATCAACAGCAAAGCAAAGAAGAAAGAGCAGGGACAAACATTCGAAAAAGTTGTTTTATTTATTAGAAAGAAAGAAACGATATCCATTCACAGACAGTTATATGTTGTGTTGTTACGACGTAAGTCCAAACACAGAATCAAAATTCAATGCGATCTTAAAGAAAAGTTAATTCCAAATATTGTTTTTACTAAAGTTTTAAAGTAAAAGTGAAAATAATGCATATGCAACAATTCCAGTGGTGGGCCGTCAGGGCCTGCAAGGCCTTTTCTGCTGGCCTAAAAAATATCTGAATCACAAACTGGTTTTGTCCATGAATATTTATTAAATAATTCCAAATAGTCTGTCCGCTTCCTTTCATAGCTTTTCCGATGGTTGTGTTGTGCCGCTTCCAGACATGTATTTTCGTATTAAAGCATTTAACCAATCACATTTCAGCCATCATTTATTGCCAGGCAGGGTCAAAGTCAAAGAAGTCTGCCAGGAGGCCTTCACAATCCATTCTGCAGGCCCTCTAACACAAAATAAATGTCGATTAAACTGTTGCTTCAACCAATCAGATTTTGAGTTGGTTTCACTAGGGCCCTCTAGCAGGCGTACAGCAACGTCACCGTGTTCAGACCCGTTGATTGGATAGGATGGTGTAATATAAAAATCTGAATGAGAGCATCATGGGGCAGCTGTACACATTGGTATGTTTGGCGGTGAGCATTCCCGTGTCCACTGCTTCTGTCAAGCGAATACGACAGGGCAGGTTCGACTTTCAGCATTAGCTTCAATGGCGATAAAAAGGGACTTTGTGATGGAACTGAAACGCACGGATAATCTGTACGACAGAGTAATTGAACTGTTTTTGAGGAAAGAGAGGAGGATGGATTTTGTTTACAATTAATCCGAATTTTTGGTGAGTAAAATGTTGCGATTTTCCTAATAATATTGCAAGTTTATGAGTTATTATTGATGTTTTTTATGTGTGTCACGGGCTGTAGCTGCAGTAGAAAGGAACTTGTTCACCCCTGGTTTGTCTATTCAATAAAGGCATTTATTGTGGCTACAGGAGTTATCTATCTGTGATGCAACAGCTCTTTATACTGTAGTTCTGCATATTAAGATGGTTTTTATAACCATAAATTACAGTGATCCCTTGCTATATCGCGCTTCGTCTTTCGTGGCTTCACTCCATCGCGGATTTTAAATGTAAGCATATGTGAATATATATCGCGGATTTTTCACTGCTTCGCGGATGTCTGCGGTCTACAGTACGTGTGCTTCCTCAGTTGATTTGCCCATTTGAATTCAAACAAGGGGACGCATTTGAATTGAAACAAGGGACTCTATTGGTGGATGGCTGAGAAGCTACCCAATCAGAGCATGCGGTTAAGTTCCTGTGTGCTGCTGATTGGCTCAGTGACGGAGTGCTGCATTAACCAGGAAGTACTAATCTCACTCATTCAGCATTAACGTGCACAAGCGCCAACAGAAGATGCAAATGATTACAGAAAAGGTAAAAGTTTTGGATATGTTGAAGGAAGGAAACAGCTACACCGCTGCAGGACACCATTACAGCATAAATGAGTCCACGATTCTTTTTATTTAAAAAGGAGGAAAAGCATATAAGATCTACGGCCGCAGTGTCTTTTAACCAGGGCACAAAATGAGTTGCAAGTGGACGTTGTAAGGCAGTAGTCTGGATGGAATCTGCTTTAGGGATTTGGATTGAAGAGTGCTGGAAGAAGAACAACGGCGGTGCTAAACAGTCTCCTGAAGAACCTCCTTTAGAAGAGCTGTAACGCTATCCTTTGTTGTGCAGTAAAATTAAACTCATTGTTATTGGACAAGTCGTTGCGTTATTGTTGGTGAGTAACCATAATTAATTATTTACGTACAATACTTATTACATGTACATAGTTTAGTGTCACTGTACACACATTTTATTGTATACAATTTTTCTTGCATTGTACGTATTTATTGATGGTGGCCTGTCTGTTGTAATGGCTGTAACATATGTGATATCGGAGACGCTCGATATCTTTAAAATAATATTGAGGTTTTACTGTGTTTACATACATAATTTCAACGAATCTTACCTAATATCTAAGAGAATACAAAGGGTTTTATGCTGTATAATTGTGTGTGAAATGTTTAGAATAGTGTGGGAGAGTTTATAAGGGCTTAAAATATATAAAAATAACCACATGAACATATGGTTTCTACTTTGCGGATTTTCTTATTTCGCGGGTGGCTCTGAAACGCAACCCCCGCAATGGAGGAGGGATTACTGTAGTTTTTGAGGGGCGGGTTGATTCAGACGGAGCACTACTGAAGGCCTAGGTGTGAAATGCATGGTCCGCCACTGAACAATTCCCATGAAAATAACAATCTCTTAAAATTGTATATCCGGTTAACCAAACCCGGGGGTGGGCAAGCAAAGCGAGCAAGGGGCAGAGCCCTCTAGTCTGTTTAAATGCGAAGTGATCACTTAAAGATATCTGCAAATCATTTAAAGATATTTGTAAATACACTTGAAGTTACTTAAAGAGATCTATGAATTACCTAACAAAGTCAGACATTTTTCAGTAATAACTTTGACTAAAATATTCTAAGCCAAAGTGACATTTGGAGATGTCTGTAATTGATTAGAAAATATCTATAATTCATTTAAAGATATCTTTAAATCCATTTCATAAACATATATTTAAATGATTTACAGATATCACAATTTCATATAAAGATATCTTTAAAAGATTTAGAAATACAGTCCTCTTTAAATGTTTTTAAGATATCTTTAAATGTTTTATAGATTCCATATCTCTAAATGATAGTTTGGCTTGCCATACTGTAAATGTTTTCCCCCTTTCCCGTTTTGTTTCTCTCGACTGTTGTAAATTAACTGCTTGCCGGCTTTTAGCAGCATAAAGGGAGTATGCAGCTGGGTGTGTGCAGAATGAAAACTACCCGTCATCTGACCACTAACATGGCTAGTGCGCTAGAGAAGAGGACTCTGCCAAGCCAGTAAGTGAAGGCATTGTATAAAATCTAAAAATCTGATTGTTACTGGAATGATGCCCTAACATTCAGCTTCTGTGGGTATTCATTTAACATTCAGCACTGCACCAGTCGACTCTAGACTGTGTTATATTTGGTTATACACCGATGGCTACTGGTTCTTCCAGCTCACCGTAGCCGTTAAAGGACCTGGTGATGGTTCTACTGCCGTCACATTCAGACTATTGCATATGTTTTTCATGATGTGTTTGAATTATTGTTGATTTGTTACTTGAACACTGCTTTTACATTTTACCACGTGTTTTTAAATAATTTTAAATCAGGTAATTTTGTATCACATTCTAGAAAGCTGTCTAATGCACTTATTATGATTTAGGTTTGTTTTATTTTTTCTTTTCCACTCTTCTGAAGTTTTTTCAAGACTTTTACTTTTTCCATTGTATGTGCTTTGGTTCACTGATTTCATTTGATATTATTTTTGATCTGATGTTGTTTTAATGTAGTTGTAAAGTATTCACGTCTTTTCCAATGCCGTTTTGTTTTTCATGGGTACTGCCATTTTGTATGATTTTTGATATACAGTTGCTCAGGTGTTTGCCACTGTGGAATGATTAGAGGTTACAGCCTGTGATGTAATAAGGTCAACAGTGGTCACACACGCGCGAGTGGGGAGCAGCCGACCTGCTCAATGGAGCACGATAATTCACAGAAAACGGGTTTGGAATAGAGTACTAACACCTCTCTCTTTTATTCAACAGGAAAACAGACGAGTAAGCAAACCTTTACGAAGGCCGGTACTTGATGTCCCTTCCATGTTTACAACAACCGCTACCTCCCTTCTGTCCCGTTCTGATGACATCACTTCTGGTTTCCTGGATTTTCCCATCATACAAGTCAAGTCAAGTCAAGTTGGGGAGCATGCACTGGTACAGTGCTTTGTCGCACCCACTACATGTCGAAACAGCTCGGGATTCTTGTTGGCAACCCCCCAGGCAGACATGCAGTCCAGTCCTACCCTCCGGAAATGACCCTCTCTATCTGCCTTCCAGGTGTTACGTGGGCGACCTCTTGGCCTGGTCCAGCCACTTGGGTCCCCAACAATGAGGATCTTATGAGCTGGATCACCCTCAGATAAACGCGCCACATGGCCGTACTGCTGTAACTGATGGTCCCTCACAACACAGGTAATGTACCTCATTCGGGACTCCATGAGCAACCGCTCATTCGACACAAAGTCAAATCAATGGTACCCAAGGATTTTTCTGGAGAGACACAGTACCAAAGCAGTCCAGTCTTTGTCTCAGGTCACTGGATAGCATCCATGTGTCACAACCATATAGCAAGACAGGAAACACCAGGACTCTAAAGACCTGGACCTTCATCCTTTTGCATAGATATCAGGCGCGCCACACAACCCTTTCCAGCGACCTCATGACCCCCCACCCCTGCTTTCCCAATCTGTCTACTGACTTCACAGGAAGAGTCACCAGAGACATGAATGTCACTGCTGAGGTAAGTAAACCTCTCGACAAGGTCGACACTCTCTCCGCAGACAGACACACTGCTGATGGCTGTGCCCATGAGGTCATTAAAGGCCTGGATCTTGGTTTTTATCCAGGACACTCGCAAGCCCAGACACTCAGACTCCTCGCTCAGTCTCTCGAGTGCCCAGATCAGAGCCTCCATTGACTCTGCGAAGATCATAGCATCATCAGCAAAGTCAAGATCTGTGAATCTTTCATCACCAACAGATGCCCCACAGCCGCTGGACCCCATGACTTTGCCCAACACCCAGTCCATACAAGCATTGAACAGAGTAGGAGAACACATCCCTGGCGAACCCCAGAATCAACTGGGAAAAACGCAGAGGTCTTGCCTCCACTCTGCACAGCACTCACAGTACCAAAGAACAGGCCGGCCATGATATCCAACAACCTCGGGGGGATCCCGCGAACCCTCAGGATGTCCCACAGGGCAGCTTGTTTGTTCTCATCATACCCGTTGTATATAATTTCCCTTATATAAATCAGACTTTTTCACTAATACGTTGACCTGGTTGTAATTCAATGTTTGAATGTACGAGTCTGAGCAAGACTATTGAACCTTTTCACTACAAAACCCCAAAACTTCGTGAGAGTGTTAGATAGATAGATAGATAGATAGATAGATAGATAGATAGATAGATAGATAGATAGATAGATAGATAGATAGATAGATAGATAGATAGATAGATAGATAGATAGATAGATAGATAGATAGATAGATAGATAGATAGATAGATAGATACTTTATTAATTCCAAGGGGAAATTCACATTTCTTGTTGAGAGAGTGTTATCTCTTTCTTATATCTTCATACAGTTACAGGTTATGGATTCTAGTAAAGATTTTTTTTTGTGTTTCATTAGTAAACTTTTTTGCTTTTTCTGTCTACTACATTTTGTACTTAGCCTTCATTAATTGGTTTAATCACTATCTTGGTTTTGATTTTACCTTGTTGATTTGACTGCATTTTATCTTCTGGTCCCATTTCAAATCCAAATTCCCTCCTGGTTACCCTAGACAGGACAGCAAAATGTTATACTTGTATGATGCATCCACTGGTGGACTTTGCTTAAAATATCTTTTGCTGTGTATAGTTAAGTGAGCAAAAGATGAACCGATCACAAAAAGGCATAAAGATAAAGATGACACATTTATTTAATGTTTTAAGCAAATTGGCCGGGCTTTTGTTAAATAGTTGCACCCAAGTTGCGGCCAAATTGCACCTGCACCAATATGCATTCAGAACAAAGAGAGGGTGGAGGACACCACAGTGACACTTCTGAATTCACTGTAGGGATGTTTGGAAGGACCAAAAACCAAACATGATTGCTGTTTATAGATATATCTTCAGCTTTAAACACAATCCTGCGCCTCATTTTAGTTGATAAACTGATTGATCAATCCAAAAAGCAATAGCAATATCCAAATAGCAGTAGCAAAAATTTAATAAACCAGAATATCCAATCCAATTTACTAATAAGAATTTCACTCCACCAACTTCAGTGAACCTCTGAGGGCCTCACTGCCCAGCCTGAAATATAAAGCTGGAGGGCGGCCCCTCAGCAGTGATGTAATGCTGACCACGCCGCTTTGGGTTCCACCCATAGAAAACTAGGAATGTATCACATTTATACAAAATATGGACCTTAAATAATAAATTAACATAACAACATTAACAAAACATATTTAAAAATAATAAACACATAAAAACTAATACTTCATGATAATCTAGTGAATTATCTATGTGTAAACAGCACAAGGTTTGGAACCTGACGTAAGTTTTTCGGCATAAAAGTGCAGACTGTCAGAAGCAAGAGCCATTGGAGACCAAGACGAGAGGAAGACTCTCCATTTCATTACAGAGACAGCACCCACCTTGATGTCAGAGACACCATCCAAACATAAGCCCAACTGCTGAATCTAAAATATAACACCCCTTTGACTCAGATGTTATCTTTACCTTTTACGGAATGTATTGTTTAAGCTTAATGACTTAAGTCTGGGTGCATTAGGGCTTTACATTTAGACTTTATCATCACTCACAATTTTCTATCATATATTTCATTTAGTTAATTTGTTTTTATTCTGTTTTAATTAACACTGATTAACTTTTAAATGTCTATATTTTGTCTTTAAATTGTAAGTGATTGAAGTAATAAAGCAGATACAGTGCATCTGAAGTGGGGAGATTGCCACTCTTAATTTCCCATAAGGTTAGCAAGCCTATGAAAACATCCCAAAAAGAGGACCACACAGCAGGAGAAACACATCACTGGTTGATAAGCTGCATTGACCATCAGCCTCCATGTGTCTATGTTATTCCTGAACACCTTAGGTGTAGGTTGCATTTTAGGACACCATGAATGTATGTCAGCCTTTATATGTCTAAATTATTCTCCTAAACCAATATAGCTTTTAGGTCTAGGCTATATCGAGGACACCTGTGTGTTACTCATGTTAATGAAGAGCTAGTGAGTCCCT
Source organism: Erpetoichthys calabaricus (assembly GCF_900747795.2). Classification (NCBI taxonomy): domain Eukaryota; kingdom Metazoa; phylum Chordata; class Cladistia; order Polypteriformes; family Polypteridae; genus Erpetoichthys; species Erpetoichthys calabaricus. The sequence continues at coordinate 159,813,653 of NC_041401.2, read as the reverse complement.
ATTCGTGTATGTGTGTGTGTGTATGTGTGTGTTTCTTTCCGTGCTTGTGTTAAGCTTGAGGTGTGAGAGTAAGCCAGCTCATAACAAACTTGGTATGATTGAGTAACTCCATGACAATACAGCCTCCAACTTACTATTGTCACACAAACAAAATAGAGAGTGGTTCAATAGTAATTGCAAAGAAAAAAGGAGAGACAGGGTAAATTTGTATCATTGAGCTAGTAATAGGAATTAAAGGTAAAACTGTTTGCCTTTGATTGTTGTGCATCAATTGAATGTATTTGAATTTTATGTTTTATTGTTGTTTTTAGTAATTATGAACTATTATTTTTAATGCTTTATGGTATTTGTGCTGGTTTCACTTTTAATTTTTTTGTATTCTGTCCCTTTAAAAGTGTCTCAGATCCCTGTGTGTTGTGGGTGAAACTCTAAGAGGCAGAGCCACCATGGTGTCACAGCTGCTGGGTCCTATTTCTGCCCATTTGTCCCTGCCAGAAGTGAGAGCCAGCAGTTTTGCAATGTAGCTCTTGGAATTCTTTTGTAAGAATTGTTTTTTTCCTCTGATTTTCTGTATTTCTTTATCTTTTTGTGCACTAGTTAAAGAATTGTGATTTCTGGATTTTGCACTAGGACTTTGTTTGCTGTAGGATTGCATATTAGGCAACTCCTTTCCACCTATTGTTGTTTTTGCAAGTATTTAGCTTGTATTTTTCTGTTTTCTCAATTATTATTATTTTTTTATTAAAATCAAGATTCTGTTGCCCTTTTTGTGTACAAGCAAATGGCAAACAATTATCCTTTTTCTTGTGGGGCATTTAGCAGTGTCATGTATGCACATCACGGGGTTCATCAAAAGTAAGCACTACCACCCAGACACCCAATGAGGTCAACTGACCCTGCCCCTTCTGGTTCATGGGCTATAAAAGCAGGCCGCCTTGCTTGGGTTCCTGTATTACTAACTGTCAAGAACAATAGATTTAAATACAATTAACTTTGTGTTTTAAGCCAAAAGCCATGAGGAAGGTCACTGGAGCCACTTGGTTTAGGGCCTTTCTAGGCAGGCAAAGGAGGCCTGGCTTGGCTAGTAAAGCTTTTTATGGAGCATTTGGAGGCCTTACACATTTTTTCCATGTCTAGGACTTCTAACCATAATAGTGTTTGACTCAGTTTTTAAAGGTGTCTAATTCCTTGAAGTTTCATACAGCATTGATAATGTTAGCAGCGCTAATTTTTAAACTATTTTATTATAGTTTTCTGCCAAGGAGCAAGTTTTATGGTGTTGACCCAATATGCATGGAGAGTAATCCTAGAGTGCTGGGGTGACAGTTTTGCTATAGCATATGTTTATTTGATTATTTAAACATAAACTGTAATGTACAGGACAGTGAAAAAGTAATAGGCATATGTAAAAAATCTCTAAAGCAAAAATCCTTTCAAAAATAAGTCAATGAAAACCTCCAAAATGTTAAAATATACTACAGAGAGCACTAACCATTAAACATTTTTTTAATAAATATTTATTTATTTTAGACTCCATTAATGAACACTGTGGTGCTATTTTATATGAAAACCATTTAGTACTTTGTACAAATCATCTTGGAAAACTTGCCCCAGTCCTTGTGCACATCTCACTTGCTTTCTGTCCAATGCCAGTCCACCTTGATGAGGTTGAGATCAGTGCTCTGTGGAGGTCGTCTCATCTTGTTGTTCTTTGTTTTTTACTGTAGATAGCTCTTTATTACCTTCAGTGTACCATCTGGGGCCACTGTCCTGCTGTAGGATGAAACTGGAACTAATTAGATGCATCCCTCATGTTATTCTGTGATGCATGAGAATCTGCTTGAACTTCTAACCAATGAGGGTTTCATTAATTCTGATTAGATCACCAACTCTTTTTACAGAAATACAGCTCTAAACCTGCAAGGAACCTCTGCCGCGCTTCACTGTTGGTTTCAGACACTCATCCATGCAGTGCTCTCCAGCTCTTCTACAGACAAACTACCTTCTGTTTGATCCAAAGATTTCAAAATTTGACTTGTCAGTCCAAAGCTTTGTTGCCATTGTTCAGCACCCCAGTCTTGGACTTTGTTTCTGTTTTTGAGGAATGGCTTATAACACCAACCCAACCATGAAGACAACTTCTGACAAAACTTCTCTGGACTGTAGAGAGCTAATAGTATTACTGAGCTTCTGATTTTAAAGTGATGTCAGTTTGGTGTTATCTTTTGGCTGCTGCACTTAATTCTTAAGATCAACCATTACATTTCTGGTCCTCAGCTTTATTGTTACCTTGTCCTTCAGAAGAGCTTGGACAGCACATCTTCAAACTTCAGTATGCTGCAAGTCTCAGGGTCGTCTTAATGTATGGGCACTGGATGAGGTCTCCAGGAGCATAGGGGCAACGCTCATCATCTGTGCAATATCATTCCAGAAGTGAAGCATGGTAATAGCAGCATCATGCTGTAGACAGCATTGAAGGAAAGCTGAAAGAAAAAAAATAATAACCCGCTCCAGAGGGTTCTGGACCTCAGCTTGGGCTGAAGGTTCATCTTCCAATAGGACAATGCATCTGGACAGAAAGCAAAGACAACACAGAACTGGTTTAGATACAATCTCTGTGGCTGTAGTTGAGTGGCCCGGTCAGAACCTGAAATTGAACTCAATTGAACATCTCTGTGGACCCCTGTCTCCATCCAACCTGCTAGAGCTTGAGAAGGGCTGTGGAGAAGAATGACAGAAAATCATCAAATCCAGATGTGTGAAGCTTGTCACGCCACTTCAACTAAGTACAGTAATTAGTAAAGGGTTTGAATACTTATGTCAATATGATATTTCATTTTTTTTTATTTAATATATTTGCAAAATTTTTCTGTTTCCTGTATCTGCTATACATATGGTGAAAAGGAAGATTAAATCTGTAAGAGGACAATGATGACTAGTTCACTTTAATATACAATAATCAAAAGACAAAACATCTGTGTTACATAAAGTGCTTGTTAAAAAGTCACATCTGTGGTATTTAAGTCATAGAACATTATGAGCCTTGCAGCAATAAATTGCTGACGATGTCTTCTTGAATTTTATGTGACTTTTTGAATTGCACCTGACTGGAAATCCTGCTACCTGAGGCAGCTGAAATTCATTCACCCTCTTTATGCATGTGTGGGTGTGCATGTAGGTGTGTGTTTATTTGAAATTCCCCCAGGAGAGAAGAATGAAAAAGAAGAAACCTTATGTTAAAAATTCAAGCATCATCTACTGATGTTTTGTGAACCTGCAAATATTGAATATATTTACAAGATGGACTTAGTATATTTTCCAGTAAATGGACAAATATCTCTCTTAGGCAACTATGTGAGAAATGTGCTGAAAAAACAAGCCATGAACACAAAAGAATGCATTCAATGTTTCATTTTTTTTCTAGATGGAACATTGCCTAATTAAAAAGGAACCCCACTCCACCATGCCATCCTGCGCCAAGACTGTTGCCATAGAAGGAGTGGAGGATGAATGACTTACAGAAAAGAGTTAATTGAGGACTGAAGATTACAAAGTGACTAAATACCTGAGTTGAATTGCTTGATTCCAATTGTAATACACTGACAGTGGGCTGACCCCCTCTTGAACCTTATGATGGTGCAGTGGGTAGTGATGTTGCTTCATGGACCACACATCCCAGATTAAAATCCAGAGCCCTGTCATTGATTGTGTGTACATTAATACACATAACCAGATCAAGGTGAATAACCCAGTTAAAGCAGAAATTCTGGTTTCTTAAAAATCTGCGTTCATATGCACAAGTAATCTTCTGGGGTTCTCTATTGTTAAAATGCTCTGACTTTAAACTGAGCAAAAAAAAAAAGAGTTAAACATCATAATTGGCCACTATTGAATTCGAAAATAAGAATGTGATCATTTTCTTGCCTTTTATAAACTAGGGGGCTTCACCCCCTGTTCGCTTCACTTGCCAGCCCCCCAGGCCTCTTCATTGGGAAGAAACACTACTTTTCCCTGATGGCAACATGAATTAGACGATCTACAAGTCTATAACTTAAATTTTAAAGCCAAACAATATCTACATACTTCTGTAATATCACCTATGCCCATATACTGTATTCTATCTCTTTTTGCTGTTTTGTTATTTCACTGAGTAATAATTTCCATTTGTTAGTGATAATGCAATCTTTACTATCAGTTTTTTGAGACTTTTAGTATTTTCATAATCTCTAACCTGCTCTGCATGTGTATCCCGTCAACGGTTTTGAACCTCTTTACGACGTTCTACTTTGTCTTCTTCTCTTTGTCTTTTATTTCCAACCCCGCTTGGAGCTGAGAGTGCAGGAACTGTGTCTGACAATAGCATTCACACGAATGAGAAGTGAGTGGACCATGGGCGTGGTTGTAAATGTTTGAGAGGAGGGCAGGACTTGTCAAAATCTCTTGGCAAAAAGACTTGTCTCGCGGGACCTGATGATATCTCTCATGGGAGTTGAAATTATCTAGAAGATCTAGAAAGTCTTGTCTCAGGATTTCCTTTTATAATAGAGAGATATGCTTAGACAAATGGATGCTTTATTTATAGGTTTCTGTTACTGGATTGCATGCAGCGCACTGTTTTGTGCTTGGCTGTATGACTGAGCCTTGCAAAGGAGCGGCCTACTGGTATGTGTGCTTCTGGCTTTACACCTAGTGCTGCTGAAATAATGATAACACAGGTATTTATACTTCAGTAAAATCACTATTGCATTAGGATACCTGTTACTTTAAAAAGAAATTGAACTACATCACACACGTCACTTATAAAGTGTTACCCTTCTGCTCTGGAGATTGTGTTGCTGAGTTTAGCAATGTATGTTCAGCTCATCGATATAAATTTAGTGATTTCTGAAATATTGAGGCAGATTGTTTCAGACAGAAGAAGGAATAACACGATCACCTGAACATTTGCCACTGGAAATGTATTTTGTGGATGCTTCTACCTGTACCTACTGAAAGTGTGTGTGAAGTTAGTGTGAAGCAAACAGACGTGCCGATTACAAAATTCTTAGCAGTAATCCAGTTAAGGGTTTACATGGCCACATGACCGGATTATTCATGGAGAAATCTACCTAAACAGATAAACAGGTTTCTTAGTAACCAGTAACCCAATTTCACGAACCAGAATAAGGGCTTACAGTGCATTTTAGAAATGATTATTGAGGTGCATGTAAAGGCACCTATTGTGTATGTGAAGTTTGCATTTTTTCACTGTCTCTGCATGGATTTTTCTTTGGATATTCTTATTTTTCTCCCACATCCCCAAAGGCCAACAGTTAGTTTGAGTGATGATTCCTGACTGGCCCTGTGTGACTGTGAGTGGGCCCTGCCTTTTGCCCACTGCTTCCACGATAGAACTATGATACTAAATGAAATAAAACAGGTCTGAGTATTGTACATCATGTTAATATAAACTGTTGATAATGTGTGGTTTCTGATTACCACTTGATGATTCTCTTCAACATTTCTATAACATCAAATGCCAGTGCTGACAAGACTGAATATATGAAGGGGTACACAAATAACAGGAATCAGAAAGAAAAAAAGGTTTTAATAATTTTTACTTACTGAAACTTTAGTCTCCTTCAAAGTACCATCCATGTAAATTAATGCACTTGTCTGTTGCCTTCTGCTGTTATGCACCTAAAATCTGGAGTAGCTTACCGATAGAAATTTGCCAGGCTAAGACAGCAGAGCACTTTAAAAAACTGCTAAAAACTCATTATTTTATTATGGCTTTCTCATAGCTTCATTTTAGTTTAACCTTGATATTCTGTATATGCGTTTAATTATCATTATCATTCATGGTGGCTCCAAAGTCCATACTAACTCCTACTTCCTCTGCTGTTCTTTTTCCATTTTTCCACCTGATCAAAGCACCGTGATGTCCCTACATTGATGGATTGAAGGCCAGAGGTCCACATCACCGTCATCATCAAGTTCTTCTGTGTGAAGCCTGAAAACCATGAGGACTGATTGAGATCATTTATGTTAGGTAGAATGCCTAGAGGGGGCTGGGTGGTCTTGTGGCCTCGGAACCACAGCAGATTTTATTTTTTTTTCAGCCGTCTGGAGTTTTTTGTTTGTTTGTCCTGTCCTCCCTGGACATTGGACCTTACTTTTATTCCATATTAATTAGCATTGCCTAATTTTATTTTTTATAATTTGTCTTTTTTCTCTTTCTTCATTCTGTAAAACACTTTGAACTACATCATCTGTATGAAAACGTGCTATAGAAATAAATATTGTTGTGGTGGTGGTGGTGGTGGTGGTGGTGCCTGGTCTGTCTCAGTTAGCATCAGTTTATTGTGATACCCTTGTAAACTTCTGACAAAATACCACCATGTAGAGTTAAACACTAAATAAAGTGAGGTCCTCGCAAACACCCACTACTCAGGAAAATCTGTCGATTATGAACTGCCGAAATTGAACTGGCAACACCTCAAGTTTAGAATCAAATGACCTAGAGATTAAAATAGACAAGTCACAATAACATGCACAGAACATGCAAACTACACACTGCTCAAGTCAAACTACACACTGCATGATGCAGTGCTAACTACTGTGTGGACAGGTGTTTGCTGGACCACGCGAGGTCATCTATCTATCTATCTATCTATCTATCTATCTATCTATCTATCTATCTATCTATCTATCTATCTATCTATCTATCTATCAAATAATAGAAACAACAAATTTCTATATAGATACCTGCCTTTTCCATAGCAGAATTCTGTGCTTCTCTGAAACAGCACTGCTAAAAATAAAGGTGCCAATGTGGATCTTCAGAGCAGTGCCATAAGAGAACCTTTCCTCGTTCTCAAAAGCACCATCCACATGAAGGCTCCAAAAAAAAAACTTTATTTATTTTGGTCTCTAGCAGATTCCATAGATAATAGATTGTAGCAGATTTGTGAAATGCTAATGGGTTCACAATTTAAATTTTTAAATGGCGCAATAACACAAAGTAAGTTTAGGTTTTCTTGACCTGTCAGTATCTTGCTGTTAGCCTGCTACACATTAAAGATTTGTTTTGTCCAAGAACCTTTTCAGAGGCAAAAGAACCAACGTCCTAATGCAAAGAATCCTTCGCAGAATGAAACGGTTCTTTGTCAAGCAAAGGGTCTTTGAGGAACCACACAGTCAGTACAGTGCCATTAAAGATGTGTTATTTTTAAGGGTGATGTCTATCATACTGCTGGCTTCTTTTTTTGCAAAATGGAAAGGGGCTTCCTTGGTGGCTTTTTCAAATCTGGTCCTACTAAGTGTGGATGAAAATAAAGATTCAGTGTAATGTCCAGTGAATGATGTGTTCCAGATATTGGTCTGCTTAAAAAAAAAGGTATACTTTTAATGGAACAAATGGTGAAATCTGTAATGTATGGTAGGCTACTTAGCAGGACACTAACATATTTAGAAACCCTGAACTTCGCCTGTGTTATTGTATGAAGCAGTAGTTCTTTTTATTGGTATTTCACAAATTTCTTACCATCTGTTCATGGCTATTTACTATATGGAACCTGCTTCGGATCTGGTTACAGTAAATAAATGGGTCTTTTTGGGAAGCAGAAATGTTTCCTCTATGCCATTGATCTGAAGAACCGCTCGGTACCTTTTTAAGAGCGTACTTTTCCTCTCAAAAAGTAAACAAAACTTCTCAATAAATCCTCCATCTTACAGGCTAGCCGGACGAAAAGCATTCTTGGAAAACGTTAATTAGGAGTTTTCTAAAGCTAAAACAGAAATTAGATTAATGTGGATTCGAAACTTGTGAAGAGGAAGAGCAGATTTCAGACTTTTGAAGAAGAAGAAAAAAAACCAAAAACGTTGAAATCCTCGCCTGTGTAGCCGGGACAAACCTCGCCAGTCATCACTTTTGCAGCTTGTGATGGGTGGGCGGCTTAGCCTGTCACTTGCTGTGAGTCAGTAGCAGGTCGCGGGTCGTAACTTCAATCATATTTGCAGAATTGTGTGGAACGCTTTGGCTTCTAAAGCGTTTCGATCGCTTCTGCCACGCAGGGAAACCGAAATTAAAAAGTTGTCGAAAAAATGCTGCATGCAGACTGAAGCAGATTTGACATGAATGCGGCTCTTTACAGACTTAGTACACGAGGCAGACGGACGAACTCGTACGTTTGCTTCAGCTTTTGATCAATTCCCGCTGGCAACTGCGCCACTTCCCCATTGCTCACAAACTTGAGTTCGTTGAATAAACAGAAAGGACAGCTGTGAGTACAATTGATGATGCAAGAGCTAGTAGCGCATCAAGGGGTACACTTGAGGCCATTTTAGTGTTTTAGGTATACGAGTGTGACCGGACTTGGCTGCAGCACAGGACACTGTGCGGTACAAGGACGCCGAAATTAATCAACTTGAATGAAAAGTTTTTTCTTTGTCTTTCAAAGAAATATCACTGCCTCTAAACTGGCCGGTCGTGTCTTCTCTGATCTCGTTACTGGTTTTCCTGAGATCGCCCATCCACCGCTGGTCGCGCGCACTCCGTCTCCCCAGAGTTTATTCGTCTCCAGTGAACAGCGCCTGTTGAGACGGCATTTGCGGCTTCAGAACTGCCTTTAAGAAAGTGACGTGCGTGATGAAGAAAGCAAGTTGTCGGGTTAGTAAAAGTTTCTCAAAATTGCCAGTGAAAACATTAAAAAGTACTGTATATTCCAGTTCCAGTGTTGGCGAAGCACACGCATAAGCTGACTTTCCTCAAACGGTAAACTCTGATGGTATAGGAATACGCGTGGAGTAACCAGAACTTTGGGCGACTTTCGAAACTGAGAATTCATCGCTCTTCGAAGTGAAAGACACACGTAGCAGACACAGACGATCCTTAACAGACTTTTAGTGTGTACATAAGCGACGGCATGTTAGATCTGATTGTGACTAGCAATTCATCCGGCGGCACACACTGACAGCAAAATAACGTGGTGGTGAATGTGGACTGATGTCACTTGTGAGGAGCTGCTGGCTTTCTCTGCACTCGGTGTATGAAATTCAAAAGGATGAGGCTGAGATGTGCTGGTCAACCTAAAGAGAGCAAATCACAACTGAAAAACGTGTCTGCTTACCTGCCAGGCGTTTGAATTTTGCTACACAGTTGTGAGAAATCCTTCTTGAAAGTAAACCTGTTCTTTGACGCACTGATGTAGAGTTTCACGGGGTCTACATAGCTGAGTAGAGTCTTACTGCTGACAAATCAATGATGGCTTGGAAAGGTCATTTGGGGCAATGAAGCGTTATAAACATCGTGAAATCACCGAGTTGGAGGCATACTTACTTAACAGCAGGTAAAGTGGTACGGTGGCTTGTGACTGCAGACTGGAAAAAAAACTAAGCGTACTGCTTTTTAATTTTTAATTTGTTTAAATGTAAACAATGTTTTTGTTTTCATTTTCTATTAGTTTTATCATAACTGTGAAAAGTAACTGATAGTGTAACAATAATTTTAAGCTTTGACATTGCACGCTTTCTCTCTCTCTCTCTCTCTCTCTAATATATATATATATATATATATATATATATATATATATATATATATATATATATATATAAGACATCGCTGATAATCTCAGGTGTTGTGTCTATAAATGGTTCTTTTGTGGTATTCATACTATACACCTTTTTCTGTTCTTGTGTAGTTGACTCCTCTCGGGGTTTCCGCAAAACACCTGTGGGGTGGGCGAGCGATCGATTTTTCAAGCTCAGGGTACCCTCCCTCCTAATTCCACCCCTGGGTACACGGTGGTGAATGCTTTCAGAGGAGCTTTAAATTTTCCCTTAATGGTCAAGTTTAAATAACTGTGAATTGAACCAAACAAGCTCAAAAACTAACAAAGGCATTCTTCAGAGAGATGCCATAGGAGAAGGATTTTTAGTGCCCGAATGGTTCCAATAACAACCTTTTATCCGCTACAGGTTTCATAAACAGCCGTGAGCAGATTATAACAGATTTGCCAAATACCACTAATTTCGTGAATTTAAAGGGAGTCTTTCTGCATACAATAACACAGTCTAAATTCACGTTCTCTTGTCTTGTCACTACCCTGCTATAGGAAACCTTCTACAATAAAGATTTTTTCGCCACATATTAGGAACGTTTTCTATATAAATAATTTTATGTGCAAATAATTCTGCCCAGAATTAAACATCTCTTTGTCGAACAATTGTCCACACATCCCAATAAAACAACATTTATTTTTTTTATATCGAGTAGTCCAACTTGTACTGTCACGCCACGGTGTTATCAATTATCCCCCTAACATTAATGTAAAATAGACAGCTGATCCTGCCTGAAGTGGACAACTTTGACACTTTAGATGTCGTGGTCACCCTTTCCCCACTAGAACACGAAACTGTAGGACTTCATGCTTCACCTCCACTTCACTTGCCTTCACCTCACACTCTACATTTACGCAGTTTCGCCTTCGATTTGAATGTCAGAACACGCCCACATTTTAGCTGTGCCACGCCCATTCCCTTTCCACCAATACAGACAGATAATGTGTGACATTTTGGAAAGAACGTGGGTATAATTTATACCTCTTGAATGCACGACAGCCTTTTATCTTAAGAACTGAACAAAACGCGTCACTTTTATATAAATGTTAAAGATTACTATTCAGATTGCTTTCTTTTTTCAAAAGTGCGGGGACACCTATGTTCAATTATTCATATTATATCTTTACAAAAACGCACTTCTACAGTTTTGTAAGAGTACACACCGTTCATCTATCCATTTTTCGTCACCTCCTCAATCCAATAATAGGATCGCGAGGGAGCCGGAGCCTATCCGGACATCATTAGAGTCAAGTCCATGCATCGCGGGGCACACTCACGCACACATGCACACTCCATCATGTCGGGTCAGTTGTCAGCTTCCAAACATGCTTGCCCAGCACGTACAACTTTGGGTGAAAAGCGACATCGATAATGTACAGATTGTTATTAGCAGGAATTTCATGAGGTCTTCTACAGTTAGACTCGGTCACTATGTTTCAGAAACTTCAAGTAAGGCGCTACAGTGAGCTACATCCCACAATGACACCAGCTTTGGCTTAGCCATTGACTGAGGAGAACTCTGAATTGTCAACAGTGACTAACCTGATCCAGGAAGCTTGCTGCACTCACGCCACTCATTCCCACGGGTCACAACGGAACATACGCAAATGACAGAGCTGAGGTGCTGCAGGTGAACCCAGCTTGATAAGGGTTAAGTTTACATTTGCTCCACGCTTAATTTATTTATTATCTGCGTCAGTGGCAGCCTCTGAAAGAAATATAAAGGCGGCTGAGCGAAGCCGGAGAGAAAAGCCCAGCTCGTCTCAACCAGCAGCACACCTTGACTCATTCTCGCACTCAGCATGCAGCTCCTGGCCAGTGTGGCATCGCTTCTACTTGTCTTGTACTCCGTGAGAGGCGCCGCGCTTCTACCTGGAGAGGAGAGACCGGCACTGCACGCCAACCAGGTGAGCGCCGCTCCGACCTTCTCGTGCCGCTGTGTCGGTGTACGTGTGCTAGCGAGCGAATGCGTGTTGGACTCGTGGGGCTTTCTGATCTTTGAGATTGACGATTTTCTCCAACTATCCATCCATCCACTCATCTTTTCATCACAGATTTCAGCATTTCAGGGAGCCAAGACACTACACACCTTAACTGATGCACAAAAACCGTCGGGGCAATTTTGAAAGAGATCAGAGCGTACTGCAAGAGAAGTCGTCGCCACGTGAAAAGTTCCCATCCCAAAATCGAGAGGAGAACGAGAAATTTGGCAAACAAATCAATATATTTAACGGTGCATTAAATACCAAAAATAACAGGCGCAAAATAACAGGGCAATAATAAGTCAGTTGAGAACAATTGAGAAAATCGAATAGCTGGAACGTATACATGTTCGAGTAAAACATTTGTAGGCGATAAAGAAAACGCGAAACAAGGCACATTAATAAAACGTTTGATAATAAGGTAAAACTGTAAATGTCTGCATGTTTGTGCATGCTATATGCTCTTTTGATACTGCGATAAGTTTCTGAGTGAAATGTTTAAAGTTTAAAAATAACTTCAAGATTTAATTTATAAAGGGTTACAGTAAAGATGGTTGCTAAGCGTAATACTTCAGAAAGTTTGTTCTGTTGAAATGTTAGCCAGATGTGGACCTTAACTGCTTACACTTTATTTACATCTGCAGATCCTGTAAATAAGTTTACTATTTGGTGAAGAGATAGTCAGCAGGAATTACAGGGACTATAAAACAGTTCTCAGTGATGGACTGGCGCCCATGCAGTCCGCGGATGATGTCGGGACCGACGCGGGCAATCGCGAGCCTGAACTGGACGTACGGCGGCTTAGAAAACTGAAGGCTGGACGGACTTGTCCAGCACTCTTAAAAATAAAAATAACAGTTCTTTAAAAGTCCTTTACTTTTTTAAGTACTGGATTGTGTGGTTCCTAGTAGACTCGTTTAAGTCTGGCCAGGGGTCTTGCGTGTCAAATCAGTTTTTGGGGCTTTGATTTTTTGTTCTGATATGGGGAAAAATCATAAATCTCTGATGTGTAGCGCGCAGCTCTTTGGTTAAGCGCAAAATCTCTTTTTTTAATATTTTTAAAATAAGGATTTGAAGCCTTACTTAGCAAGCTTAGATATAAATAATATACATTACTTTAAAGGACTTTTGAATTACGTTTGAACTAAAGGACGGAAGGAATATAGATCTACGTGTGCCTGTTATTTTAAGTCAGTCGCTGTAAGAATACATTTTTACAATAATAAAAATAATGATATGCAAATAAACTTCAAAAATATGTAGCGCAATTAACAAATAATTGTAATCGTTTAATATCATTATATCAAATCATATCACAAATTCAGAATGGGAAATAATACAAATGATTATTTTGTTTTGAAAATATTTGATCCAAAAGGAGATAAATGTAAATGAACCCCCCAAGTTAATTATCCTTTTGCGTATAATATTACGATCAATCACTTTTGAAATAGTTTTTAAGCGGAAGAAAATAACCGAAAATGTCGAAGAAAAGAAATGACATGCTGAATTAAATGCATTTTAAATGCTTTTGACACTGAAGGCAGATCCACTTTAAATCACTTTCAAGAGTAACAGCCATACATTTACTTTTTCTCAGTGATTTTTTTTTGTCGAAGCCACGCGAGCTTGAATCTGTTTTTCGACAATAAACGGATTGTTACAGAGAGTGATGCGACTTTTACCAGTGAAGGTAAGCAGCGTTTCCTCGCCCCGTCTTCGGCAGCACTCCGCTCAGGCAGACCACGGACTGTCCATTAGTGATCGACATACTGATTCTCTCTTCCAAGCTACAGCAGACTCGTCTTTGCAGAACAATTATGCCAGGGTGTCGTTTTCAGGTAATTAAGCGCATGCGCTTGTAATTCACAATTATTAATAGCGGGGTCTCTCACTGATGCCAGTGTTTGGGTAGGCTGCTGCCCTCTCGTTTCGAATTACTTAACTGAATTTTAAAAATAAAATATCTCAAACATGTACCGCATTGTAACCCAATTATCTACAAGTCAATTAAGTCACAAAGTCTCAATCAGAGTCTTCTGAGGATGCCAGTCCTTGTCCCCATCGTATGCTTTGCCCGTTCTCGACGTCCCCTGTTAGGCACTTCGGTAATTTGAGGCACGAGACCTTCCTGATCATTTCAGCTGTACCTCATTTCGTACTCCCCGATGACTGCGTGTATCTCAGTCTTTGTGGGGAGACAGAGTTTATGGCATTGATCTCCAGTTCTGCAACGAAAACATTTTAGGGAAATTCTTTGATTTCTAAAATCATTTTCTGCTTCGAGGCATCTTTTGCGGGAGGACCAGTGGTGGTGAGCACGTCCAGGTCAGGGCGCCTCCTCAGAGCAATCAGGAAGAAGTTTATTTTAAATTTTTCGAAACTTATGCTCTTTTTGCCTCAATATCGTTATCCAAAATATTTATTAATTTATTAGGGAAACGTTTATTTTTATTTCTCCACGTGCAAAAGGGTTCAGTTGTAGTTTGCTATAGCATCGTGTATTACTTCTGTTTGGTTTTTGTAAAGCCAGAAAGATAATTCATATTTCTAGTCACAGTTTTCAGGACATTTCTAATTTACTCATCCAGCTTTTGATGTTTATTTATTTTAGTGAGCGTCACCTACTCTGAACCATGTGTTAAGACAAAAAGTGGCCACTTTCTCCTTTCCATTATTCACTGCCAGAGTGGTTCTCAAAAGTGATGCCATATAAGGGAACCATTTTTGTTTCCCAAAAGACTTGTCCACATGAGGGTTCTAGGAAGAACTTTTATTTATTTAGATCTGTAACCTGCTCCTACAGTAAATCACCATGAATAGGTGGTAACGGATTTGTGAAATTCCAATAAGGTGGGATTTTAAAAGGACTCTTGCTGCATACAATAACACGGGCTAAGTCCAGGTTTTTCTTACACTGTTAGTGTTCTGCTAGGTAGCCTACCATACAATTAAAATTTCATTTTTTTTCTACATATTAGAAAGTATTTCAAAGCAGAAATAGCCATCTTCATGTAGAACTCTTCCCAGAATGAAATGGAGCTTTGTCAAGTGATGGTCCTATGAAGAACCACACAACCCAATAAAGAACCATAAAGTGCAAATAAAGAACCATCATTATTAAGAGTGTTGTGTTCTTGTCTTTTAACTAATTGAATTCTACAACAATTGGTGACATTTGTGAACTGACCAGATTGTCTCATGTGCTATGCCTTTTTGCTCTATACTTTACCCTTTACATCTCTGTATTCACAAATCCTCATTTTACTTGCTTCTTCCCATCTATCCACTGTTCCCGATGGCTCACTAGTTATGTCTGTCTATTTGTGTATATAAGAGTATATATATCTCCACACCATAGATAGATAGATAGATAGATAGATAGATAGATAGATAGATAGATAGATAGATAGATAGATAGATAGATAGATAGATAGATAGATAGATAGATAGATACTTTATTAATCCCAATGGGAAATTCACATTCTTCAGCAGCAGCATACTGATACAATAAATAATATTAAATTAAACAATGATAATAATGCAGGTGAAAAATAGAGAATAACTATGTATAATGTTAAATGTTAACGTTTACCAATGGATGGAATTAAACAGTCGCATAGTTTGGGGGAGGAACGATCTCCTCAATCTGTCAGTGGAGCAGGACATTGACAGCAGTCTGTCGCTGCAAGCTGCTCTTCTGTCTGGAGATGATACTATTAAGTGGATGCAGTGGATTCTCCATAATTGATAGGATATCGACACTGTTAGTTTTTTGCACATTTGTCTTGATTTCACTTCCCAGCTCTTTGTTCATCCCTGAAGAATCTGACCTTTACTTTCTTGACTTAAAAGAATTATGATAATTTTATCTTGATTAGGGAAGCCCCCTCCTGGGAAATATTACAATATTTCACAATTGCTAAGACACATTTCTAGAAACTTGTCTCCCTTTTCCCAAAACTCTAAACACAAATCTCCACACCACATTCACAAAACCTCTGACTGATGGTAAAATCTAGCAGTGGGCTCCAGAGCATACACTTCAGATGACACACAAAGCCAGTCCATGTACAGTGTAAGCACTCCCGAGCTCAGAGCTGTTGGTGGTATTAGAGAAGAACGTTTATTGTGGATATGAGCATGTTGAGCTGCAGCATAGGAAACCAACTGCAACAAAAGCAAGAGAGAAGAAAAATATCTGGTTCAGCAATGTTTGTTTGTATGCTGCACACCAACAATGTGAAAAACCAAAGGACAAAGAGAAACAATTCAAATGAAAGGTACTGTAAAATGTTCCCAAGTCAAAGCTAAGGAAGAACATTCATTCTACCTCTGTGTAATGTCTGAGGTCCACATGCAAGAGGACTTCATTTGCAGTACATCACAGGCCTGACATGATGCCACACAGGCTCCTCACAAGCCTGGTCCAACTCCTGAAGGAGATTTCCTGAGGCTGTGGGGTATCTCACATACTTTCCACCACCAAGCATGAGAAAAACTCTTCTATGGGGTTAGAAAGAGAAAATATGGAGGAAGGAAATGGTTTACAAAGCATTAGTTATTGCTGGACCCCTCACATATGTGTGTTCACTACATGGGAAATTTTGAGTCACTTTGTCCAAATGATGACAACTGTGTGCTATACTTGTTTAACGTTTGTGTCCTGTGTCTTCCATTTTGTATCACATAATGCATTATGACTACAAACACAAGAAGAAATGTGTTTTGTGAAAGATAATACATTCAGAGTTTTGCAAAAAGCGAACAAGCTCTGCTAACGGGGTGAACATTGTCTGAGGCTTTACCTAAATAGTGATCTCTCCTCTGAGAATGACGTTTGTGTTTCAGCAATTCAGGAAAACTGCAAATCTCGACCCAGTAGTATTTTCACAACTTCTGTCTGATTCAGTCTATTTAAAATCCCAATAGAGTGATTTAGCCATTTCACGTCGAGTTATTGTCCTGCAAGTTTTTCAATTAACTCTGTTCTGAAAGGATATGGTCTGATGTAAGTTATTACAATAGGCATTGTTTACCATTTTGTGTGCTTAGCAAAGCTTAACATTTGTTTGCATCTTTTCGTTTTCTGACCCACTTAGTCTGATTCAGTGTCTCTTTCATTAACAGGTGCAAATTGTACTTATAAAGGAGTAGAAATAAGGACATTTTAAATGGGACTTCGGTCCATAGACGTACACAAGGCTTGGTTTTGTTGACTGTTAACAAAGTAAAGGGAGTCGCACAAAGCAGACATGCCAAGTGTCCTGAAGTTGTGGTGTCATCTTCTAAAAACTGGGTGTCTCTGACAACTGTTTTATGTTTTCTGTTAGCAACACGACTGGTCCAAAAAAGTTACTAACAAATTATGTAATGTAGGCTACATTCGGTAACACTTTACTTTAGGTACTGCAAAAGTACAACTAGTCCTCATTTACTCTTATGTAACAAAGGCTTCTTATAAAACATCGGTAGATTGGTTATTCATCTCCGTGGAGTGTGGCATATTGAAAATTCATTGTTAATATGAAGGATGCACAGGTCTTACACTAAATAATATCAACAGAAGAGTCTCTCAGTGACAGACCACTGAAAAGTGAAGTTCTGTTAGTAGGTCACATTGCAGAGATGAATAAACACTTTACTGTCGGTTTGTAGGTGTTTTGAAGACCCAAAACAGTGTTTGTTAAGGTCTTGCTACATAAAAGTAAATGAGTAATGGACGCAGTTTTGCACTCCCTAAACTAAAGGGTTACCATACATTCTGAAAAAGGGTTCTGTGATGGCTTTTTACTGGGGTGTATGGTTATCCTTTTAGATCCGTTGCTTGACAAAACGGAGATCTTTAATGTAACGTAGTAGGCTGCTGGACACTAAAAGAAAACCTAAACTTAGCTGGCATTGTTGTATAGAAGGAGACGTTTAAAAATCAAGAATGAATCTGTCCAATCTGTAGTCATCTTCATGTCAATTTATGGAGCCCCTAACTGACCTATTTATAAGTTAAACAAAGGGTCCTTCTAGAACTTTTGTGTGGATGGTTCTTTTGGGAACCAAAACTTGTTTTCCTATGGCATTACTCTGAAGAACTTGGCACAGTTGACATTTCTTAACCACATCTCTCCTAGTACACCCCAACCACACACACATTTGTACAGCCTCCACAGGTTCTCACAAGAAAAAACATTAAAACTGACAACCGTCATCAATCGAGGGTTTTCTGAATCGCCGCTATCCCCACTTGATAACATAGAGAGCAAAGGCTTAATTTAGTCGATTTTGATAGATAGATAGATAGATAGATAGATACTTTATTAATCCCAGGGGGAAATTCACATAGGATAGGACTCATTCAGGCAAGCACTCGTCTGTCACTTTTATAGATCATCGTTATTTTCTGTGGGAACCCCCCCCCCCCCCAAAAGCCCATACAAATAAGTAACCCCATATGCAAAGAACCCTATAGTCAGGATTCGAATCGATATCTAGCATCTGTGAAGAGAAACACCCTCTGCGCCACCATGCAGAAAATTCCGATGGCTTTTATTAGTTGGATGAATTTGATTACATAGTAGACAGTAGACAGTGTCACACAAAACGGTCAGAGTCATCAGAATGTGGCATTCATGTAAGTCGCTAAGGGTCAGTTAGCTCTGTAAAGGAATTATTGGATTCATGCGCCTCAGTTCTATACAGGGACGTGAATGAATTCAACTCGCCTCTGGTCAACTGTAACTGGATGAGCTCGAGTCAAATGACCTGGGCGCTGGGCTCATTTCTTTTGCGGTCTCTGTAATCGCACGATTCCTCGCAGCGGCAGGACAACTGAGCACGTGTCGTGTGACCTGCTGGCGCTCCGTCCAGCGCTGGTCCTTCGGTCGTCCCAGATGTCTGCTCTACAAGTCCGTATTATATAAAATGAGCAACAGAAAAATAATTGCTGATTAACGTTTCCAGTGGCTCAGACCATCACAATAGTCTGACGGTTCCACAGACGTTCTCGCGCAGGGACACCGTCCATTACAGTTTTTGCTACCCAGTAGTAACATGCATTTTAGGCTCCTTTTTGGTAAAAAATTGAGTCCATGTGAGTACCCGAAAGGGATATGAATTTGTTATGCGACGTTGACGGGACCGGCTGTGACCTCATACTATAATGTGAGCCATTAAAATGACAAAGAACTCGACCATTTAAACTCGCATCCACTTAACCAACGGCAGTTTTGCAAGAGCAGCAGCGCTTTGGGCAGCGCACGCAATGTGCCCTAAAGAAAAGATTAAAGCAAAAAAAGGGACAGAATGAGAAAAAAGAAACTATCTTAGGACGAAAGCACAAAAACTGTACCTCTTTCATTTGCAGAATTATGCACAAATTAGAATGGTGAAAACAGAGTTCAAGGGAATGTCCCTTTTGGGATCTTGGTGGGATTTTTATTTTTAAAGTGCCTCTTCAAACCCTTTTCTGTTTCATCGTTTTGTTGTCTGATTTGTTTTATTTAGCTGATTTTCAGTAGGGTGGTTAGAAGGCTTCGATTCTCATCTCATTCTCCACTTTGACCTCTGCCGAAACTGGACGCGTCACTTCAATTTACACATCGTATCAATAGGCAGTGCCGCGCTTCGCAGCTTGTAGCTGAGGGAACAGCAATATGGGAAGAAAGTATACTGAAGGGGCGTCGCATTTCCTGTAAGTTATTACTTTTGTTGTTAATATCACTTATTATCTGCCTAACGCCTTTATCCAAGACGACGTACAACATTTGATAGATATACGCTACATTTAATTTGTTTTTTAAGTTGGACCACCGTCAGGTGAAGTGACTTGCTCATGGTCACATAGTGTCTGTAGCGGGATTTGAACCAACAACCTCAGGGCTTGACGGCCAATGCCTTAAGATACGAGGAAAAGTGATAAGTAGATCACATACATGTACAACAGAAAATCAAAAGTGAAGCAGGCCTCCACTGTTCCCGTGATTACAGCTGCGTGATGAAATATACAGCAGCAGGCTAAAGTCATACGAACCTAAGAACAGTAGACAAGGTGAAAGTTCTCGTTTTTCTTCAAGAAACCGTCTGAAGAGAAGCAGCACGTCGCGTTCTTTATATTCTTTATTTGGGCATTTCTCCTCCACTCGCCATGCGGTGAGATACCCTAACCTCCTGCTATAAGGCAGTGCAGCAGCACCATCAGCCCCCACCTTCCTAGCCGATGGAAGCAGAAGTCACTTGTCAAATCTTCAAAGGATCTTGACACCAGCCTCGGCTTCTGGCGTATTCATGTTTAGACAGATTTATTTGGTAATGGGGACTCATACTTTTTCCTGCAAGACCTTCTTGTGCTACTAGGCGCAGCAGGAACTTGTATTAGCACCAGCATGTGTGCTGAGATGGAGTGGCTCCATTTTGTCACGCAGACTCTTGCTTTTCGCTCCTTGCTGCAGAGATAAGTTCTATAATCACGCGAAGGAGGAAAACGTTACTTTATAAAATGGTTAAATTAGTAGATTACATCTTGCCTGAAGAAGGGGCCTGAGTTGCCTCGAAAGCTTGCATATTGTAATCTTTCTAGTTAGCCAATAAAAGGTGTCATTTTGCTTGGCTTTTCTCTACACCCTATATTAAACTGTTGTGTCAATACCAAGAGAAAGAATACACGTTAAATATCTAATGCTCAAACGCTAAGCAACATTTGTTTGATCGCTTAGTACTAACAACAACTTGTATAACGCTGTACGAAATTTAGTTTATCTGGTATAACATGGAAAACCATCGCCCTTCCCACTCCTCGGAAACAATCCACCTTCCCACTGAGAAGCGCTCCTTGAAATGCAACAAGGAATTGTTATGAGTAGTCAAAGCTGGGGGTGTGTCTAAATGTGACTGACAGGTGGAAAAAGCGAGCTAGAGTGGGCGCGCGCGATGAGTATGTGAACGGGTGTGCGCGTGAAAAGAAGAGAGTGTGTGTGCGCGCGTGTGTGTGTGCGCGCGTGCGAGCTTTTAATTTAAAAGCTGTAAGATGCAGAAGAGTAATTGAGATATAGCTATTTCAGAGGAGGTTAAGCACATTTCTAATTAAATCATGTAACACGAACTGAACAAAAGTCTTAAGTATCCCGCATGTGCTGATCGGTAGATTTAATTCACCCATTTCAGGGTAACAGAGAGCCAATACTCATTGCAGAAGCACCGCAGAGTGTAAAGTAAAAAACAAATTGCCGTGGTGGACGATATGTCGCTGCTTTATAGTCGCACAGCCAATCTGAAAAGAGTGTGCTGCACGCAATCTAGTAACAGAAACCTGCACATAAACGATTAGTTTAGTTTTGATCCAATTATTTACAAATAGATATTTTTGAAAGAGTGTGATCTGGTTTTTGCACCAATCTTCAGGGACCCGGGTTGAGGATGTAAAAAGGGGATGGATGTTATTTACTTCACAGCACATGAAGGACAATGTATTTTCTTAATTGTGAACTACATTTCTTGTATTTAGTGTTAAAAGAGTTAATCATCCATAGAGCACACTTAGTGATGGCAGTCAATCAGCTAATGCATGGGGAGACCATGAGACTGTGAGTCCGGAATGACAGATCTGTATTATCACTGCGCCTATGTTAAAACGTCTGTACTCAAAAACATGAACATGAATAAAACTAAACGTATTCCTGAAGTTTTGCTCACTTCTTGTCACTTGATGGCAAGTGTGCTTAGTCTCTCTGTCAATAACTGTCAACAAATGATGGAAACAAGCACGTGCACGGGATAATAACAACAGCGAGCAAGATCTTGGCAAGAATAACTCGGTACATTTGCAAAATAACACAATTATATACAATAGTGACGTAATAAGCTTCCATACCTTTATATAAAATCTTTTTTTTCAACAAAGAAATTTTTACCTTACTCTTTGCAAATAGATGCACACTTTAACATTGTTTGAATTAAAATGACTACTTTTAGTGGACCTTCGGCAACACTTCAAACAAAATATTCAACTTTCAAAATGCAATATACAGTTTTGATAACAGATATCAGGGTTCATTTCAGCACTATAGACTCTGCTGCCTTGACCTGTCCGTTTTGTATACTAAATTGTGGTAATCCTTCTTTAAATCGATTGTGTTAGCACATTAAATACCTCACCGGATGGTTCCAGTTTTAAAATACACCTGTTTATAAACACGTGATTAGCATTTTGACGCGTTGGCTCCTTTCACTTTTACATTTCAGTACAGTTCATCTAAACTCACCTGAAGTACACATTTTAGCACTTTAACAAACGAACAAAGTATATCAAATTTAGCATTCAGTCAAGGCTTGTTAGGTGAATTATAACCGGTGCATCTCATGTCATTTGTCATATTCTATTTCTTTATTAATCTGCACCGACTCCTCCATGCCTTCCAAGTATTCATATTTTTCTAAATAAAACACCACAAATAAGGCTCATGAACTGTTTGGACGTTCACTACGTGCTGGAATATTTTAAAATCATTATCATTCCGTTTCCTTCCGGATATTATGGGCATGTTCGCAGAAAAGCGTATTATAAACTATTCCCCACATTTATAGTATTTTTAATGGATTGTCACCTCCTTAGCGTTTCAAGTTAAAATTTCCGTCTTTGTCTTCTCCCATAGTCTGTGTCAAAGTAACGCACCTTGTTCTTCTACACAGGAGCTGAATAAGGAGCGGAAGGAAATCATTCTGAAGTTGGTTTCGGGATTATTAGACGGAATGGACAGTTCAGTGCTGGTGGGAGACATGGCCTCAGTGGACCTTGACGAGCCCTTGGAATCCCGATTGGAAGAGCGGGCGGTGTACAACCGGCTATCACAACTTCCTCAGCGAGATCGCAAAGCTCCTTGTAAAAACTTCTTCTGGAAAACGTTTACATCCTGTTAACAGGCGCCCGCCCGCTACCATCCGCCGTCTAAAAGAGATGGACAGCATTTACTGTAAATAGCAAGCGATGCTTTCAGTTTTGGTGGACCTTAACCATTCTGTTTGTTTATTGCATCAGAAATAAAGCATGAATCTGAGAGCTGTGTACAGTTTCTTCCAGTGCCTCCAGACCATTCATTGTTTTCTGTTGTTCACTTTTCCTTGTTTATCCAGCGATTGTTTTTCACAGCGCCTTCCTTTACTTTTTGCAGTTGGATGCACATAGGGCAGCAAAAAAAGACCGTGGGCGGCTGTGATGTGGGGTGGAAGGGGTATTTTTGAAAGCTCACTTTCTTTTTCTTAAAATGAATCGAATTTACAAAGGTAACGAGAAGGCAGGTGGTGAAAATAGGTTGAATCGTTAGAACCTGTAATAAGAAAAAATACTACACAAAGGGGGACGTCTATTTACGGGAATCGCGAACTATCGGTTCGAGTCCAGAAAGAACTAACTTGTAGTCACCTCATGGTTACGCTTCTCTCGCTTTCATATGTACAAAAGCATAACACTAAATATGGCTTTTACAAACGTTGTCTGAAATCCCCCAGCCTTTGAAATTCCATGCCAGACCATTCGATATGATTAAAAGGGAAGTTTAAGTCTCCGGTGGGTTGGGTTAAATAGAGAACCTCGCGTTCATTTGCATATAGACACGCCTCATGTGTAACCACGCCCCCAACAAGGTGTTATTTCCTCACCCACTCAGAGGCTCAGGATAAGTGCGCAGCTTGAGGTTTGTGGACCGCAATACCGGCGAGCCCTGGCCTCAGCTCAGGGTGGCGTACTTGCCATGCAATTTTAATAGAGAGACTGGCAAAGCAAAGATGCCCAGTTCCTGAGAATATATTTTTTGGAATGACAAATTATTTGAAGCGGATCACCTCTGTATATTAAATAAAACCAGAGATGGTGAGAAAATAAATTAGTATTTTTGCTGTACATGAAAAGAGTGAAGGTGTGCCTTAACGCTGCTGCTTCATAATAGTACACCTCTAGGGACAAAAACAGACCCTGGCACAGCCTGTTTCAAACATAAACTGACCAGGGTTGAATTAGCAAGGTTGAGTGTGTGGATATTTCACGAAATAATTGAATCTAAGCTAGACGCCTACATGTTTTCAGATAATTGTTGTATCGTGTAGAACATGAAAGGATTTTTAAATGTTTATGCACTAACGGATATTGTATGCCGTTTTAATGTTTTGTTGGGGTTTACTTACAAATAAAGCTAATTTAAAAAGATGTTTGAGTTCAAGTTCAAGTACAAGTTCAATCTGTTGTCATGTAGTGTTGATAGCCCTGCTTGTAGAAATTCTTTGCAGCCTGAAGATGCCAGAGTGTTAGGATTTTGAGTAGCAAATTTCCATTGAAAGTCCAATGGTTTCTCACACTTTCACCAAGTGAGATCAGTTTCTCACAGGCTAAAACAGCTGTGATTTTTCGGGCAGAAAGAAGAAACTGAAGGGCAGAAGAGGATCAACTGGGAACTGATGAGCTTTCAAAGGGGCAAACCAGAGGGTGAGGTAGAGTTGTTAGGATTGACCAAATAGCAAAAATGAGAAAAACAGTCAAAAATGATGGAAAGTCAAAATTCTAATTCTAACTGGTTATTCTTTCCCTCACTAGCGCTAATGCTTTGTTCAAAGGTGTGCAAAACAAAGACTGAAGGCACCATTATCTTTTATAAAGGAAGTGTGATGACATTATACCACGTCATCAGCAATGGGGGTTGTTGCTGCATACAATATGGCAATGCCCATGCAACCATCTCACAAAATGGCAGCACCCACAGAAAAATAGCAAGCAAAATAGCAAAACAGCAAGGACATAAAATAAAAAAATAAATAACAATCAAAACGACAATACTAATACGTTCAAAATAGTATAGATCAACTTAAGGTTACACCAAATTAGTTCTCAACAAATCCTAGCTGTTGTTTCATTTTCTTGCACTCATCCATTTTCTAATTTGCTTATCTCATTCATTCAATGGCACTACGGTCCACAAGGCGAAAAGAAATCTCAGGACATGTCCACGTTCATATTTAAAGTTGGCACTTGATCTAATACAAATGTATTTAGGTGGAAATCCACCATCAAGTTAAGAATTTATGCAGACATGGTGAGAAAGCCTGAAGAGACAGTTCCTGGGCCAGGAATTGAATCCAGGACTCTGGCAGTGTCATACAACTGTGCTAAACAAGGCACAACCATACTGTACTTTGCCTTATTGAAAATAGCTCTTTTTCAGAATTTTTACTATGAAATTTCAAGGTCTTCTTGGTTTGAGGTTTGTTTATGGAATCCATCCACACAGGAAGGCTTTCAGCACATAGCTTTGGTGATGTTGGGGTCTCTGATTGAATTCAGCCTTCATGGTCATGGTGATGAAAAGGCTGCAGTTTGTGAATGATTTTTCTAGGTGACACTAAGACTAGTTTTGTTCTGTATATATTCACTTTTTATGTGAAACAGAGGTTGCCTGGACTGATGATAGTGTGCAACACAACTTGGAAACTTTGATCCACAATAGAGTGTAGCATGTAATCGAATATCAAAGAAGGTATCTAAGAAGTATCAAGTGCCATTTGCATCATCTAACAGTGCTGGGAAACACTAAAATAAGACTATAAAGAAGCAATAGAAGACCACATAAGTTGTGGGTAATATTCATCACTTTCATTTAATGCAATTAATGCACAAGTAATGTCTTCTTTAAAGTGTTTTTGCTTGTAGTTGAAAAAATGAGTAGCCAGGTCATCAGCCTTATTCTGTCCCTTTTGTGTTATCGGAAAAGTGGTATCAACTTCCGGCTTAGATGTCTTCTCTCAACATACAGTATTTATACAGAGGATAGTGCCAGCATACCTAAATGTTTGGACAATGACCTGTCACTTTCAAGTGGAAACCTGTTGCAGGAAGCACATGACAATACCCACAATTGTCTTCCTAAGCCAATGAACTGATTATTTTCCCAGGCTTGTTTCCCTGGAGGGATGAGTTCAGTGCCAGGGGATCATTAGGGTTCTATAAGCTAGAGATGCAAGATAAAAAGGAAACAATGCAGAAATACTGATTTTGACATTCATTGACTGCTTTTATTTTCAATCAGGAAAAGCAGTCACTAGATTTACAGTCAAATGTTAGTGAGCAGGCGGCGCAGTGGCGCAGTGGGTAGCGCTGCTGCCTCGCAGTTAGGAGACCTGGGTTTGCTTCCTGGGTTCTCCCTGCGTGGAGTTTGCATGTTCTCCCTGTGTCTGCGTGGGTTTCCTCCCACAGTCCAAAGACTTGTAGGTTAGGTGGATTGGTGATTCTAAATTCTCCCTAGTGTGTGTATCCTGTGGTGGGTTGGCGCCCTGCCCGGGATTGGTTCCTGCCTTGTGCCCTGTGTTGGCTGGGATTGGCTCCAGCAGATGCACATGACCCTGTGTTCAGATTCAGCGGGTTGGAAAATGGATGGATGTCAGTGAGCACCACAAACTCTCAACTTAAGTACTAAAGTCATTCGGTGATGTATTAAGTAATGTTTTGCAAGATAGGGTAGTCTCTCTCTTTCCCTAAAGCCAAGGAGGCTAAAGTTATATAAAAAAGACTATTTCTTATAAAACTAAATCATACAGAGGATAGATAATCATAAGGAACAGGGTAAAAAATAAAAGGGCAACTAGCAGCCTGGCATTCCAATTGGCCTGCTGTAGACAGCAGTGCAGATGAGTGAATAGTCACTGCATCACTTTATTCAGTGTTTTTAATAAGATATGGGCAATATAAATAGCCTAATTATGATTATTCTTTAATATACTATATATCTGTAATTCCATTTTTTATTATGTAATATCAAGGAGTGCATGAGACTCAAAACATTAATTACTGGGTTGGGCTACTTTCGCAGTATAATATTAACACACACACAGACATATACAGACACACACACATACAGATCCTATTCACAGAATTACGTGTGAGTGATTCTTGCAATGCATAGGGACTCACTGTCTCTGACACTAAGACCGTAGGATGTCCTCAAGACACACAAAGGCTTGTACATCCTATGGTTGTACACCACTTACCAACCAATGGCGTCTTACTTCTATCGCATTGTTCTCTCTGTTGAGGTGTGACCTTTCTGTCTTGATAAACTGTGCAAGGATGAGAAAATGGCAATTGTAGTAGAAATCAAATTGAAAATTTAATTAAACAAAGAAATCTTGTCCTAAACTAGCACCTCTTTGAGTATTTAAATAGTTAATCAAACCAAAGAACCAGGCAGGAGGAAGCATTTCCATTACATCCTTTATTTAGTCTGCAGAAAATGCTGAAGAGGGAGCATTCATCACAGTAGCCTGTTACAGAATGATCAATGAATTAAGGGCAGGGGTCTACTTTATACACAAAAAAATTTACATAACAGTGCCGATTAATGCATGCATTTACTGTAATTGGTTCAGTGACTTACTCCCAAATAACTTTTCCAAATAAAAGTCTATTCTGCAACACTCTATTTCTTCTCACATTCTTTAGGTTCAGCTATTATCCTTGAAATCTCTGTGTATGTGACAACTGTCCAGTCTTGTTGTTTATAGGACATTTGCTGATCTCTTAATCATCTCCTAGTACATTCTGGGTATTACATCAACCATTCACCTAGTACATTTTTTTCTTGTATTTACATAACCATTTCGGTAGTTCTCTTCATGACATTTCTATTCATCCATCCATTATCCAACCCGCTGAATCCGAACACAGGGTCACAGGGGTCTGCTGGAGCCAATCCCAGCCAACACAGGGCACAAGGCAAGAACCAATCCTGGGCAGGGTGCCAACCCACCACAGGACACACACAAGCACACCCACACACCAAGCACACACTAGGGCCAATTTAGAATCGCCAATCCACCTAACCTGCATGTCTTTGGACTGTGGGAGGAAACCCACACAGACACGGGGAGGACATGCAAACTCCACACAGGGAGGACCTGGGAAGTGAACCCAGGTCCCCAGGTCTCCCAACTGCGAGGCAGCAGCGCTACCCACTGCGCCACCGTGCCGCCCCATGACATTTCTAAAACAAATGATTATATATTTCACTGTGCACTGCAAGCCAAAATACTTAAATTGTTACTTCCAAATTATTCTCCCACACAATCCCCCTTGCACCAGGTGCTCTAATATTTACTTCATTAATTAAAACACTAAATATAAAGAAAAAGTGTAGAAATTTAAAAGCAATGTGTTATTTATTAAAGTGTAATAATACCAATAGAAGAAAGTGTAATATAAAATAAAATAGACAGCAAAGTCTGGATTTATATATTGCTAATAGAAAAGTTTATTGAAAATCATTAATGTCAAGGGCGGATGTTGTCCTGGGTGGCTTTTTAATTCAGTCATTGCCATGTACACGAGTTACACTCCAAAGTCCAGATGAAATGGTCTCTCTCTTTCTTTCTGATGTGGTTTGGTCTCTGACGTTGCTCCCAATGTTGCTCTTTTTTGGTCCTTCAGACAGGCCATATTATAATTACATGTGAGATTTGGGCATATGAGAAATAACACACATATAACTGGCTAATTATCCTGGTGATAGATGACTCTGCCCAAAAGCTTTGATAATATATATATCTTTAAAGTCTCTTACTGTCTCCATTCATTTCACCATTAAGTTATAAAACTTGTCTGCCCATTTCAAATAAAAAAACCATACATTCATTGGATAACAAAAGGGATGTATTAATGTTAGAAATTATTGGTACAATACACCAAGAATGTACAATTGTTTTTATGTCATAACTTATTAGTCCACAGGAGAGAATGCTTTCAGTGCAAATTGCATCTAGACATTAGTTAGCTAAATTGCCTAAAGGGTCCTGTAAATATGTTTCTAAATTAGCTTTTTTATAGTTCACCATTAATCATTTGAGAAAAATTAATACAGGCAGTGTGAAGTTTTTAAAAGTTATGGTTTTATTCTCCAGGTGTTCATATAAGAAGCATAAGAAATTTGAAAACTGAGAGTAGACCATTCAGTTTATAAAGCTTGTTTGTTTGGCTAATAGATAGCTGTCTCAATATCTCATTCACATTCTTCTTAAAGGTTGTCAAGGTTTCTGCTTCAACTCATGTCTCAGTAGTTTGCTCCCAAGTCTCACAACACTTTGTGTAAAGAAGTGCTTCCTGGCTTCAGTTTTAAATGCACTTCCCTGTAATTTCCACTGATATCTTTGAGTATGTGATTCACCCTTAAGATGAAAGAATATTGCTAACTAGGATAATATGCATAGCATAGTTGTGTATCTCACATTACATTATTTTACGGTAATCAAGACAAAGAGAATGACACAGTTCATCTTACACCATATGCCTTGTTTGGTTAGGAACTACCTTGAATGGACAATACAGTTAATGAAAGAGTTAAATACTTTAAGAAAAACAACTGATCAAGTATCTCACCTTCGTCATCTTGATACAGTGGGCTCAGAAAGTCTTATAGCACAATTTCCTTTACTCTGTCCTAAACATTTCAGCAACATATTCAGTGAGGTTTGCCCATCAGAACCTGATATGGACTGTATACTGAATGATTACCTAACACAGACAAAACTCACTCTTAAAAATAAAAGTGCCAGGGGGGTTCTCCAGAGTGATGCCATATAGGAACTATTTTAGGTTCCCAAAAGACCCATCCATGTGAAGGGTTCTGAAAAAATGTATTTATTTAGATCCATAACAGACTCCATATTATTTATTTAGATCCATAAAAGACTTCATGCAATTACTAACCATGAAGAGATAGTAACAGATCTGTAAAATACCAATTAGTCATGATTTTAAAAGGAATCTTGCCTGCCATAACACATGTATTAGTCCAGGTTTTCTTAATCTGCTTGTGTCCTGCTAGGTAGCCTATCGAACATTAAAGATTTCATTTTTTCAATACATCAGGAAGTTTTCCAAAGCACAAAGTACCAACTTTATATGCAAAGAACCCTTCCCAGAGTGAAATAGTGCGTTTATCACTTTATGGACAGAGGATGCCATTGTCACTTTACCTTATCTCGTTTGTAACAGCTTGGAGGGCATCAAGACTCACACGAGGCTCTTGCTTGTAGACTTCTCATCAGCTTCTAATACCATTCAGCCCCACTTTTTTGCAGAAAGATTTATGGAAGATTTTAATTTGGATTTGATTTCTTAGGGTGGCTGATTTATTTTTTAACTGACAGGACTCAGAGAATAAAAGTCAATGGCTGTCTGTCTGATATGCTGTCCACACTCCTAGGGCCCTCAGGCCAGTATTCTTTCACCTCTTTTGTGCATTCTCTGCACAAATGGTTGTGGCAGTAAATTTAAAAACAGGTTCATCTTAAAATGTGCTGGTGACTCAGTGATAGTAAGTCTACTGAATGAGAATGAAACCAGTCCTGGTCCAGTGGAAGATGATTTTGGTAACTGCATTGATTAGTCTTTTCTACATCTAAACATTACAAAAACTAACAAATTTATAATTGATATCAGAATATACCCCGTTTTCCCACATTAAACAATTATCAAAGACCAGGCAGTGGATATTTCTAAAAGTTATAAATATCTGGGGACGATTATATACTCAAAACTGACTTTTAAAAAAGGAGGTGAGGAAAACAACAACTGGCTACCTCATGTATGGCAAACATGCTATCTCTGATATCTTGGCGAAACAAATGCAAATAAAAAAGTTATAGTGCAGTAAACACAAAGTGCATCCATTTGTCCAGTATCAGAGCTGAACATAAGTGTTATTGCTTGGTCTATCAGGGTCGTCCATCACATTAAATCTGGTAATTGAATTGATCTTTATAAAATTATGTCTGTCACCTCTTTGGCATTGCACCTTGTCTTCACACATAACCTTCTATGTGGTTATCCCACATGATGGTTCCAGGCAGCTGTTTCAGGTTGAACCTGATCAGGCTACACAGAACACCTGACCACCAAATATTCATCATTGGATACAGGAGAAGACCCCACTATCATCCATCCATCCATCGTCTAACCCGCTATATCCTAACTAGACAGTCATGGAGGTCTGCTGGAGCCAATCCCAGCCAACACAGGGTCTCAAGGCAGGAAACAAACGCTGGGCAGGGCGCCAGCCCACCACAGGGCACACACACCTACACCAAGCACACACTAGGTTCACCTAACCTGCTTGTCTTTGGACTGTGCGAGGAAACCGGAGCACCCAGAGGAAACCCACACAGATATGGGGAGAACATGCAAACTCCATGCAGGGAGTACCCGGGAGGCGAACCCGGGTCTCCTAACTGTGAGGCGGTAGCACTACCTGCTGCGCCACCGTGCCGTCCCCCCCTAAACCCCCCACCCCCACTATCATGATTTGGAAATTTAGTTGCACTCAAAATGGCCCACAGGGTGAACACCCAGGGGAAGACACTGGACATGCTGTTGGCATTGTACCCCTTGATTGGCCACAGAACGTCTGGACATTTTCCTAGGAGGAGCCTGAATAAGTTGCTGAAGATAGGGAGGTCTGGCTAATCAAGTTTAACTTGCTTCCATCACAACCCTTTCTAGGAAAAGTAGAATTAAAATGAATGGATGAATGAATGAATGAATGAATGAGTATGGATTTTTTTTTATCATATATAAAGGGGTTATCTTTAATAAAGTGTTAACAAAATTGCTATTAGTATGATCCTAAGATTTTCTTTCATGGGAATCCATCATAAAATTCTGATTATCTGCCAACATTCAGAGATCTAACTGCTGCTCTTGTGTGCTGCAATTAAGACAAAGTTTTACAAGGAAGAAAAACTGCCTCCTTGACACTAATATTTCAAGGAACACAGCAGGACCTGTTTTGTCTTGGTAGAGTACTCTGCTTTCCCCTTTTGTATTATTAATATGTAACTTTTGTCAGAATGCCTCAAATCTCACAGACTTACCACTGTTTATAAGGTATTGTACCACATAACTTCTCCCCTAACCTTCCCTTCTACATCTACAACCTCAAGCAATTAGGTGTAGACAAGCAGGTGTTAAGTTACAATTTAAACAATGTATTACATAGATAGATAGATACAGTAATTATTGATAATATTCATAAATAATAACAATATGCAACCATAAAACCTGATAAATGGTGATGTTTGGTTTTTGGTGGCACACAGACTTGTTAGTTACTTAAAATGTCTGTAGTTAAGTCCTCATTTGTGGTCAGCTTTCTTCAACACAGGCAGCATGCCTGTCTCAATATGGCTGCTGACCTGTGCTCTTCGTTGTGTTGTCCTTTTCAGTTCATGGTGTGACAGAGAGATGCTTCGTCATTAATGTTTGGTAAGGGGGGGGGGGGGGGAATAAAGCAAGCTAATTTATAGATTTTCTGTCCAACCCCTACAGCCATTAGGGCGTCATGGTACTTAAAGGCTTCTGATACAAGCCAATTCCAAACAGCCATACTTCAGACCAATGGGGCAGAGAATACCTTCACACCTGCCCTCAAAACCATGTGTTAAGGTGAAGCTGGCCAGCTAGGTAGTTGTCCTCCATGCAGGGGTTGACTGAGAGAGTCCTGCAGAGAAACATTTGCCAAACTTGTTTGAGGCACTTCCCCCAACCCTGTCGTAAAATTCACTATCCTGACTTAGTCCTATGGGGTAAACATGAATGCTTCTCACTAATGAAATACTAAAACAGTATTACATTGCTTTGCCAAAGTTACAAATTAAGACATACAAAATATTTATCAACTTCCATGCAAAATTTCACACCAAAACAGGACCCAAGTTCTGATTTGTGACTTTCAGCACTGCATCGTTCTTTGTGGTTGGCCCTTGTCCTCATGGTACTGTTTGTGCCACAGCAAGTTAATTCAGGTCATTTCATTTTAAATTCTTAAATGAATTGTCACAAGTCACATTTCCTATTTTCTATTTTCATCAGCTTAACCTTGCTATTAGTTAGCTCTTATCAAATGCAGTGGAGTGGACCGATGGCTCAATTATGTTGGTTCCTCCTTATTCTAAATGACACCAGGATAAGCTTTGGTACTCTGTTGTTCATAAATGCATAAATCTATAAAAAATAAGAATGGTGGATTAATAAATGCAGAACATATTACAACACTAAAAGTGACAATTTTAGTCACCAAAGTCACCAGAAACACATTCATTCATCTTAAGGTACACACCTAAACCGAATGAATGAAATATTTATAGCAATTCACGTTTTCAATGAATAACCTCAAAAATAAAGCAGTTGAATTTCAGATCATTTATTTTTCCCAATCTTAAATGTGAGTCAGTGAACTATTTTTACTTCAGAAGCCGCCTTCTATACTTTGATGTAATGTACCGTGACGCACTACAATTTGATCAGATGATGAAAGAAGAAAAATGATTTTACCAAGTACTCTTTCTGCTGAAAAGAGAATTGGGAAGCACATCAGACTTCATTTATCTTGGAAAAAATTTCATGTAATTTAATTTAGCTACCTTTTTCCTTTTATACATTAAAGAAAAACTGTAGCACTGCTGCATAAATATAAATGCTAATTTATGTCCCGTTCATAAATGTTGCTTTTGGCTGCCCTTTTTACACATATAGGAATGTTAATGTATGTGTAAAGGTCATTGCCCATTAACCAGAGAAGGATTGGAAAGGCAGTACGCACAGCATTTTTCCCGCCTTGGTGAAGAAATGTCTGGTTTGCTTCTTATGCCCTTTCCGGCCATTGGGATTTAAATCTCTGCATGTTGACCCCTATTCTATCTGCTCATCAACACGATGACAGTTTTGAAACAGTTTCTAGACTTCAGCAATCCGCAGCCCAGGAACTTACTGGTGTTCATCTCGCTGTTGTTGCATGTTTCATCTGACACAGTCAGTAAGGTGGCCACCTGAACTGTCATTCTGGGCTGTGCCCTGTGACTTGCTGCATCTTCACGACACACACGGTGAGTTAATTCCAGATACTATTCTTGGAGCCTGTGGCTTTCATTTTCAAACAGTTATGGACAGGTTTATGCCGGCTTTACAACATACAGTGGTGTGAAAAACTATTTGCCCCCTTCCTGATTTCTTATTCTTTTGCATGTTTGTCACACAAAATGTTTCTGATCATCAAACACATTTAACCATTAGTCAAATATAACACAAGTAAACACAAAATGCAGTTTTTAAATGATGGTGTTTATTATTTAGGGAGAAAAAAAATCCAAACCTACATGGCCCTGTGTGAAAAAGTAATTGCCCCCCTTGTTAAAAAATAACCTAACTGTGGTGTATCACACCTGAGTTCAATTTCCGTAGCCACCCCCAGGCCTGATTACTGCCACACCTGTTTCAATCAAGAAATCATTTAAATAGGAGCTGCCTGACACAGAGAAGTAGACCAAAAGCACCTCAAAAGCTAGACATCATGCCAAGATCCAAAGAAATTCAGGAACAAATGAGAACAGAAGTAATTGAGATC
Source organism: Erpetoichthys calabaricus (assembly GCF_900747795.2). Taxonomy (NCBI): domain Eukaryota; kingdom Metazoa; phylum Chordata; class Cladistia; order Polypteriformes; family Polypteridae; genus Erpetoichthys; species Erpetoichthys calabaricus. The sequence goes on along the minus strand of NC_041401.2, from coordinate 159,779,650 downwards.
TATCAGTCTGGTAAAGGTTATAAAGCCATTTCTAAAGCTTTGGGACTCCAGCGAACCACAGTGAGAGCCATTATCCACAAATGGCAAAAACATGGAACAGTGGTGAACCTTCCCAGGAGTGGCCGGCCGACCAAAATTACCCCAAGAGCGCAGAGACGACTCATCCGAGAGGTCACAAAGACCCCAGGACAACGTCTAAAGAACTGCAGGCCTCACTTGCCTCAATTAAGGTCAGTGTTCACGACTCCACCATAAGAAAGAGACTGGGCAAAAACGGCCTGCATGGCAGATTTCCAAGACGCAAACCACTGTTAAGCAAAAGAACATTAGGGCTCATCTCAATTTTGCTAAGAAACATCTCAATGATTGCCAAGACTTTTGGGAAAATACCTTGTGGACTGATGAGTCAAAAGTTGAACTTTTTGGAAGGCAAATGTCCCGTTACATCTGGTGTAAAAGGAACACAGCATTTCAGAAAAAGAACATCATACCAACAGTAAAATATGGTGGTGGTAGTGTGATGGTCTGGGGTTGTTTTGCTGCTTCAGGACCTGGAAGGCTTGCTGTGATAGATGGAACCATGAATTCTACTGTCTACCAAAAAATCCTGAAGGAGAATGTCCGGCCATCTGTTCGTCAACTCAAGCTGAAGCGATCTTGGGTGCTGCAACAGGTCAATGACCCAAAACACACCAGCAAATCCACCTCTGAATGGCTGAAGAAAAACAAAATGAAGACTTTGGAGTGGCCTAGTCAAAGTCCTGACCTGAATCCAATTGAGATGCTATGGCATGACCTTAAAAAGGCGGTTCATGCTAGAAAACCCTCAAATAAAGCTGAATTACAACAATTTTGCAAAGATGAGTGGGCCAAAATTCCTCCAGAGCGCTGTAAAAGACTCATTGCAAGTTATCGCAAATGCTTGATTGCAGTTATTGCTGCTAAGGGTGGCCCAACCAGTTATTAGGTTCAGGGGGCAATTACTTTTTCACACAGGGCCATGTAGGTTTGGATTTTTTTTTCTTCCTAAATAATAAAAACCACCATTTACAAACTGCATTTTGTGTTTACTTGTGTTATATTTGACTAATGGTTAAATGTGTTTGATGATCAGAAACATTTTGTGTGACAAACATGCAAAAGAATAAGAAATTAGGAAGGGGGCAAATAGTTTTTCACACCACTGTATTTACTCCGCTTCTTTAAATAACTGTTTATAAAACTGGATGGCCTTTCTCGTGTGTCAGTTATGGACTTTGTCTTTGTGATTTATTCATTTTAAATTTGTTTGGGTGGTGGTGTTTTGAGGGGGAAAACAATTTGATTTGTGTGGGGGAAAACTGATGAAGACATAGTGATACAGTAATCACAGCCAACCCACCCTAAAGAACAATTGACCAAAAAGACATGAAATAATAATTATAATAATTATAGTAATAATAATAATAATGCTAGGGACAGAAAGAAAATGAACAAACTACATGCAACAGTATTGACTTTTGGCTATGGTATTGTAGAAGAGACATGGCTAAATAAGACTGATGGAGAGGAAAATGGTACTAGTGGCTATTTTAGCTTCAGGAGAGATAGACAAGGAAGGAAAGGAGGAGGTGTTGTGCTATATGTGAAAAATAAGATGAATTCAAGATGGAGGAATGAGAAACAAGAATCACTGTGGGTTATGTTTTGTTTGATATCCTTTGCTGAATTAAATATATTCCTTATTTTCTACTTTCCTACTTTCATTCTGCAAAAGATGTTTTTTCTTGTTGGCTGGATACAGTATGATTCTGTCTTAGTCCAAACATGCAGTATCTCAGATATTGGGACTGGACAGTGTGGTGACTTACTTCCCATTCAGATTTGAGTGAATTGTTACAATACTCGACTCAAAAATTATGTTTTTTATATGTCACCTATGTAGATGCAGAGATGTTTAAGGAAATGAATAATAGTATGCTTTCAAGGAGAATGGAAATAACAAAGTTTCTGATAGAATAGGCCTCTATGGTGACTAATGTTGGACAACAACAAAAATGTCAAAAACAGTCACATAAAAGTCTCACATTACTCGTGTCACATAATCCACATGTCAAATCATCCATTCATATCAGCACATTGTCCCAAACAGATGTATTTTTACTGAAATATTGTTAAATAAACCACCTTCTGAACAAAATTGGAACGCACTAAATTGTCTGCTCCCATTGTTACATTTCTATTCATATCCACTATTGGATTAACTCGGGATTATTTGACTGCAATCAATTAAAATTGCATTGGTGAATTGACCTTCTGATTGTTGGAGCATCTTGGATATGCACAAGTACAAGGCAAGCTCTCTTGCTGGTAATGTTTTCACTTGTTTTTCTTTATCTTTTAATCTTTTTTTTTTTTTTACGTGTTTCCCAGTGCACACTTTTTGTTGATATCACATGAAGTGCAATGTTGATGGGCTGGACATCTGACTAAATGAATAAAGCAGAGAGGTGGGTCTTCAATTCAAATGCTCGGATGTGTTTGAACGTGAGCCATTTTCATTCATAACGACGTTTTCCAAAGTGTTTTATGTGGATTATGTGTTATGTATTTTTTCCATGTATGTTTTCATAATGTTTGTTTTTGTCACTATTGGTCACCATAGGGTTGTATCATATTAGAAATTTTGTTATCTCTGTTCTGCATGACAACATGAGATTCAAAATTTTACTTGGCCATCACTACAAACTACATGGTATAAGTAAAATGAAAAAAATATATAATGTTTTACTGTCTCATGAATGCCATGTTGTCAAGGATTATAAACTACACATTTTGTTCACCTTTCAAGACAAAAAACTATGCTGGTAGTAATAACAGCTACACCTTTATGTTAAAGGCCAAACTTAAATACAATGTCTATACTTCAGAGTAGAACT